>NW_006284243.1:101816-107880 GCF_000327345.1 Myotis davidii
TAACCTGGAGAAAAAAATAGACATACAAGTCTAGAGGGTCCTGCACTAGATCAACCCAAATTAGACCCACACCAAGACACATAAAAGCAGCAAGAGAAAAGCAGTTAGGTTACCTACAAGGGAGCTCCCATAAGACTTTCAGTGGATTTCTCAACTGAAACTATGCAGTCCAGAAGGGATTGGCAAGAAATATTCAAAGTGATGAATATCAAGGACCTACAACCAAGATTACTCAGCCCAGCAAAGCTATTATTTAGAATTGAAGGTCAGATAAAGAGCTTCACAGACAAGAAAAAGCTAAAGGAGTTCATCACCAACAAACAAGTATTATATAAAATGTTGAAGAGTATTCTTTAAGAAGAGGAAGAAAAAGAAAAAGGAAGATAAAAAATATGAACAACAAAATGGCAACAAATACATACCTATAAACAATTGAATCTAAAAATCAAAATAAATGAATAAGAAATCTAATGAACAAAATAAACTGCTGAATAAAACAGAATCAGAGGCATGAAAATGGAACAGACTGACAATTCTCAGAGGGAAGGGGGTGGGGGTGGGAAGAGATTAAACAAAGATCTTATATGCATATGGACACAGACAATAGAGTGGGGCAGGAACCACGTGGATGGGGGCAATGTGTGTTGGGGGGAAGAGGGACATCCGTAATAATCTCAACAATAAAGATTTTTAAAAAGAATGAAATCTTACCATTTGCAACAACATCGATGGATCTAGAGGTACTATAGTAAGTGAAATAAGACAGACAGGGAAAGGCAAATACTATATGACTTCACTTATATGTAGAATCTAAACAACAAAACAAAGAAAATTGAAACAAACTGATACAGAAAACAAACTGATGATTGCCAGATGGGAGGAGCAGTACAGTACTGGGTGAATAAGGTGAAGGGATTAAGTACAAATTGCCAGTTATAAAAGTATAGCATAGAAAATATAGTCAATAATATTGTCATAACTATGTATGGATACTAGACTTATCAGGGGGATCACTTCATAAATTTTATAAATGTCTAACCACTATGCTAGCCACCTGAAACTAACATAATATTACTTGTCAACTGTAATTGAAAAATTAAAGAAATTCTAAGATGGTGGCAGATTAAGTGGAAGCTACATTGACACTCTCCCAGGGCCAAACTGGAATTACAATGAAAATATAGAAAAATCATTGTGAATAATCAACTGAAGACTAGCTGGAGAGAAACCTAATAACCAAGGACCTAAGGTGGAGACCACATAGAGATTGATAGGAAGTTAGTAGGCACAATAGGGCTGGCCAGACTCCCACAGGCAGCAACTGAAGTTCCAGAGGGATATCTCAGCTGTGGGGGATTCCCATTGAAAACACTGGGATCTAAACCTCAAGCTGAGCACCAGAGCTGAGAAAGGTGCCCACAAACATCTGGCTGTGAAAAGCAGCAGGGTTTCTGTCTACCAAAGAGATGGCTAAAATTGCAGGCAACCTTTTAAAGGACCAACACACAAAATTTTGTGTGCAGCCAGCCACTCACCTTTGGCTCTGGCAGAGGGAGGGCAGAGTGGACTAGAGCTATGTGAGGAGGATCCAGGGTTGAAGGCTCTAAGAATAGAGCTCGGAGGACAGTTGCCTGGATTCCTGTGCTGATTCATTCCCCCTATACTGCAGAGAGCATCTTTTCTCAGGCAGACCTTAACCATACAGGTAATTTTGCCGCACCCTGTTGGAAAACCTCTCACTCCACCCTGTGGAGTTTCCATCTTGCTGTGGGCTACAGCCTGAGGCTCATTAAGAGACTGAGAATAATAGTCAGCCTGCAGGCTGAGTTGGATCTCTAGATGTTATGAGTTTTTGCCTGATCTGCTTCTGGACCTGGTGATAGGAAAAGCAGACCTTGGTGTGCATCTTGGTCCTGTCCAAATGTACCCAGACTCAGCAGAGGGAGCCACAGTTTCAGATTGCTGATAGCTCAAAACTGTGTACTCAGGGCCATCAACAAACAGCATCTGACATTGTCCTGCACCAGAGACCATCCAAGACATCATTAGAAGTCATAGAAGCAAACCGAAACAGGTAGCCAAAATGGGGAGACAAAAAAAAAAACAAGCCCCAAATGAAAGAATAAGAAAATTCTCCAGAAGAAGAGATAAATGAAATGGAGATAAGCAGTTTATAATGATTACAAGAATGCTCAACAGAATGAGAAAAGATAGAGAACCCATGAAAAATTTCCAGTTGGAAATGAAGAATGACATAGCAGTAATAAAGAATATACTGGAGCCCCACCAATGTGGCTCAATGGTTGAGCATTGACCCAAGATCCAGAAGTTTATTGTTCAATTTCAGGTCAGGTCACATGCCTGGGTTTCGGGCTCGATCCCCAGTAGGGGGTGTTCAGGAGTCAGTTGATGGATGATTTTCTCTCATCATTGATGTTTCTCTCTCTCCTTCTCCCTTCCTGTCTCTGAAACCAAGAAAAACATATTTAAAGAATACACTGGAAGGAATAAACAACAGATTAGAGGAAGCTGAGGATCAGATCAGCGAATTAGAACACAGGGTAGGAAAAAATCACTTAAGCAAAGTAACAAAAAGAAAAAAAATTAAAAACAGGAGGACAGTTTAAAGAGCTGGGGAAACATGAATCATAACAATATCCACATTATAGTAATACCAGAAGGTGAAGAAACTGAGCAAGGGAATAATGTGTTTGAAGAAATAATGACAGAAAACTTCCCTAACCTGGTGAAGGTAAAAGTCACACAATTCCAGGAGGCACAGAGAGTCCAAGCAAGACGAACACAAATAGGCCTATGTCCAGTTACATCATTAAAATGCCAAAGAGAATCTTAAAGGCAGCAAGAGAAAAGCAATGTGTTACTTACAAAGGAGTTCCCATAGGATGTCAGCTGATTTCTCATCAAAAACTCTATAGGCAGAGGGGAATGGCATGAAGTGTTCAAAATAATCAAAAGAAAAGATCTGAAACCAAGACTATTCTACCCAGCAAGGCTATCATTCAAAAAGATGGTGAAATAGTTTTCCAGAAAAAAAAATTAAGGCTATAGGAGTTTATCACCACCAAACAAGCATTGTAAGAAATGTCAAAGAGACTGCTGTAATAATAAAAAATACGTATATAGAAAAAACAGTCATAAAGAATTTAAATGACAATAACTAAATATATATATATATATATATATGGCTAAGCAACCAGATTTTATTGCTGGATAATTGAGGGCAGAAGACATAAAATAATCTTGAAAGTCTGAGTGATCCTGTTAAAAAATTTACTTGGATTAAACAAATAGAATAACATAAAAACTACTTCTATATTTTATATTTTATATGCAATCTAATTTCTTGAGATAAAGAAAAGTCTACTTATTGGGACAATGATTTTGTGTGTGTAAAAGTATATTCTGTGATAAGCAATGTTTGTAATAGCTTAGTCAATAGTCTGTTGAAAGTTAATATTAAAGGGCCAGAAGGTTGAGAACCACTGCAAATCAAAAGACATAGGGTAGCTGAATGGACACAAAAAACATTACCCAAATATATACTGTCTACAAGAGACTGACCTCATAACAAAAGACTCACACAGGATTAGAATAAAGAGATGGGAAAAATGTTCCCATGCAAATGGAAATGAAAAAAAACTGGGTAGCAATACTCATATCTCACAAAATAGACTTCAAAATGAAGACCATAACAAAAGACAATATATGTCCCTACCTAATAGTTAGGGGATCAATCCAACAATAAGATATAACCCTAGTAAACATATATGCACCCAATATAAGAGCATATATATATATACACTGAAGGCCTGTTCAAACACCTTTGCTGTCTTCAGTTACCAAGATAAAACATGTCCAGTTCACACAGGAACACAAGGATTGGACAGTTGAGCATTGGAAAAAAGTCATGTGGTCCAATGAATCACATTTCCAGTTGCATCATGCAGATGGCAGAGTGAAAATTTGGCAGAAATAGCATGAAAGCATGCACTCCACATTCATGAGTACAACCCTTCAAGCTGGTGGGGGCAGTGTTATGGTTTGGGGCATGTTTTCCTGCATGATTTGGGCCCTTTAATTCATGTGGAACAACGTCTGAATAGCACAACATACCTAAGTATTGTTGCTGATCAAGTCCATCCTATCATGTTGATGGCATATTTCAATGGAGATGGCTTCTTCCAACAAGACAATGTGCCATGCTACAGTGTTCATATTGTGCAGGAGTGGTTTTAAGAACATGAGGGAGACTTTACCTTGCTTAGGTGGCCCCCACAATCACCAGATCTCAATCCAATTGAGCTTTTGTGGGACGAAGTTAAAAGAGCCATCAGGCAGCTGGTTCCACAATCATCAAATCTCACAGAATGGGACAGTGTTATTCATCAGGCATGGTGTCAGATTCCTTGCATCACCTTTCAACATCTCGTGGAGTCAATGCCAAGAAGAATCACCGCAGTATTGAAGACAAAAGGTGGTCCAATGAAGTACTGCTGGGGTGGTCATAATAAACTGGCCACTCAGTATGTATATATAATTTTGGAAGACTTTGAGGGAGAGATCAAAAACAATACAACATAGTAAGGGACTTTAACACCCCCACTGACTTCACTGGCTAGATCTTCCAGACCATAAAAAAAAATCAATAAGGAAACAGTGTCTATAAATGACACACTAGATCAAATAGATTTAATTGCCATTTACAGAACATTTCATCCCAAAGCTGCAGAATATACATTCTTCTCAAGTGCATAGGGTCATTTTCAAAGGTAGACCACATGATATGACCCAAAACAAGTCTCTACAAGTACAAGAAGACTGAAATAATATAAAGCATTTTCTCCAATCACAAGGGCATTCAATTAGAAATCAACTGTAATAAAAATACTGAAAACATTCAAACACATGGAGGCTAAATAGCATGTTATTAAACAATGAATGGGTTACCAATGAGATCAAGAGAAAAATACAAAAACTTCCTGGAAACAAGTGCAAATGAACATACAATAACCCCAAATGTATGGGACACAGTGAAAGGGAAGTTCATAGCACTACAGGCCTACCTCACAAAACAAGAAATATTATTAATAAACTATCTAACTGTGCAACTTAAAAAATTAGAAAGGGAACAACAAGCAATTGAAGGTTTCACAGTAGACTAGGAGAGGCAGAGGACTGAATTAGTGAGTTAGAAGATAATGTAGAGAAACAAGCCCAATCTGAACAGCAACTGGAGAAAAAAATTAGCCTAAGGGAGCTATGGGACAACATGAATCGAAGTAACATACGTATAATAGGGGTGCCAGAAGGACAAGAAGAGCAGGAAGGATTAGAGAATCTATTTGAAGAAATAATGACAGAAATCTTCCCTGATATGGGGAAGAAAAAATCACACAAGTACAGAGAGTCCCAAGCAAGATGAACCCCAAAAAGATCCACGATAGGACACGTCGTAATTACAATGCCAAATGTTAATGACAAAGAAAGAAACTTAAAGGCTGCAAGAGAGAGACAGGGAGTTACCTACAAGTTATCCTCCGTCAGATTATCAAATGATTTCTCAACTGAAACACATCAGGCCAGAAGGGAATGGAATGAAGTATACAAAGAAATGCAAAGCAAAGGACTGAATCCAAAAATACTCTATCTAGCAAGGCTATCAATCAAAATTGAAGGGGAAATCAGGAGCTTCACAGACCAAAAATGGCTAAGGGAGTTTGTCACTACCAAGCCAGCAATGCAAGAAATGCTAAAGGGAATGCTGTAAAAAGAGGAAATAGAAAGGGAGGAAGGAACACAAGCATAAAGAATAGAAATGGCTACAAACAAGTACCTATCAATAATAATCTTAAATTTAAATGGATTAATGCTACAATCAAAAGACATCAAGTGACTGAATGGATAAGAAAACATGACCCATATATGCGTGTCAACAAGAGACCAACGTCAGAAAAAGGGACTCACACAGACTGAAAGTGAAGGGATGGAAAAATATATTTCAGCAAATGGAAATGAAAAACAAAAACAAAAACCTGGCGTAGCA
>NW_006284243.1:108182-109297 GCF_000327345.1 Myotis davidii
GCTGAGTCATTCCCTCACGCTATGGAGGACATCTTTCTCCAGCAGACATTAGCTTTACAGGCATGGATGGACCTGGAGAGTATTATGCTAAGTAAAATAAGGCAGGCAGAGAAAGATAAGTATCACATGATCTCACTCATATGTGGAATCTGATGAACAAAGTAAACATGAATTAAAAAGAGCCAGAGGCACAGGATCATGGAACAGACTGTTGGTTCTCAGAAGGAAGGCGGGGAGGGTGGGCCGGTGGGAGTAGATCAACGAAAGAACTTGTATACATATATGCATAACCCATGGACATGGACCATAGGGTGGTGATGGTCAGAGGTGAGGGTTCCGGGACTAGAAGGGGTCAATGGGGGAAAAGGGGGTAAGAAGGACATGTAATACTTTCAACAGTAAACATTTAATTTTTATAAAAAATTAATACAACCAAGAGCTAGTTTTTTGAAAAGATTAATAAAACTGACAAACTTCTGCCTAGACTTATTTTGAAAACACAAAGAGGATCCATATAAACAAAATCATAAATGAAAGAGGCGAAATAACAACAGACCCCACAGAAATACAAAGAATCATAAAAAAATACTATGAGCAACTCTCTTCTAACAAACTGGTCAACCTAGAAGAAATGGACATATTCCTAGAAAAATACAACCTTCCAAAAATCAATCAGGAAGAATAAAAAAATCTGAGTAGGCCAATATCTATGGATGAAATTGAAGCAGTAATAAAAAAAAAACAAAAAACTTCCAACAAACAAAATCCCTGGACCAGATGGCTTCACACTGGAGTTTTACAAACATTCAAAGAAGAAAAAAACCTATCTTCCTCAGACAATTCCAAAAAAATTTAAGAGGAAGGAACACTTTCAAGCTCTTTCTATGAAGCCAGCATTACCCTAATCCCAAAACCAGATAAAGACACTAGAAAGAAAGAGAATTACAGGCCAAATATCTCCGATGAACATAGATGCTAAAATCCTCAACAAAATCCTAGCAAATCAGATCCAGCATTATATTAGAAAGATCATAAACCATGACCAAGTGGGATTTATTCCAGGGATTCGAGGCTGGTACAATATCTGCAAATCAATAAATGTGGCACATCCAAAA
>NW_006284243.1:109462-110716 GCF_000327345.1 Myotis davidii
AAGGACTGAATCCATACCCAGCAAGTCTACCATTCAAAATTGAAGATGGAATCTGGACATTCACAGACAAAAAAGGGCTAAGAGAGTTTATTAACACCAAGCCAGCAATGCAAGAAATGCTAAAAGGACTGATGTAAAAAGAAGGAACATAAACGCAAAATGAAACAAAAATATAAGAATAAAAATGATGTCAAACAAGTACATATCAATAACAACATTAGATGTAAATGGATTAACTGCTCCAATCAAAACACATAAGGTAGGTGAATGGATAAGGAAGCATGGCCCATATATTTTCAGTCTGTAAGAGACCCACCTTAGAGCTAAGGATTCACACAGACTGATAGTGAAGGGATGGAAGATAAAAATGTTTCAGATACATGGAAACGAGAAGAAAGCTGGGGTGGCAATACTTATATCTGACAAAATAGAACTCAAAGTGAAGATCATAACAAGAAACAAGGAAGGCCAATTCATAATTCTAAAGGGATTGATACAACAAAAGGCTATAACTCTGGTAAACATATATGCACCCAATACAGGAGCACCCAAATACATAAAAAAAAACTTCTGGAAGACATCAGGGGAGAGATTGAGAGCATTATAATCATGGACACTTTAATACACCATTAACTGGATAAATCCTCTAGACAAAAAATTGGCAAAGAAACAGCAATCCTAACTGAATCACTAGATCAGATGGACTTAATCTACATTTTCAGAACATCCCACCCCAAAGCTACAGAATATACATTCTTCTAAAGCACACATGGGACATTTTCAAAGATAGACCACATATTGGGACACAGGCAAAGTCTCTCCAAATTCAAAAAGAGTAAAATCATATCAAGCATCTTCTCAGATCGCAATGGCATAATATTAGGAAAAAACCACAATAAAAACAATCACAAAAATTCAAACACTTGGAGGCTGAATAGCATGCTATTAAACAATGATTGGGTTACCAAAGAGATCAAAGATGAAATAAAAAACATCCTGGAAACAAATGACAATGACAACACATCAATCCAAAATCTCTGGGACACAGTGAAAGCATTCCTGAGAGAGAAGTTCATAGCATTACAGGCTTACCTCAAAACAAAACAAGAAAAACTAGTAATAAACCATCTAATTCTGCAACTCAAAGAATTAGAAAGATAGCAACAAGAAAATCCCAGAGTGAGCAGAAGGAAGGAAATAATAAAGATCAGAGCAGAAATAAATGACATAGACACACACACACACACACACACA
>NW_006284243.1:113137-116306 GCF_000327345.1 Myotis davidii
TCAATAAAATATATTTTTTTAAAAAAAAGAATAAAAAAGAAGGAATTCTTACCATTTGCAACAGCATGGATGGAACTAGAGAGCATTATGCTAAGCAAAAAAATGCCAGTCAGAGAAAGATAAATATTACATGACCTCACTCATTTGTGGACTATAAAGAACATCATAACCTGATGAGCAAAAATAGATACAGAGACAAAGAAACATCAAACAGACTGTTAAACTACAGTGGGAGAGGAGCGGGGAAGAGATCAACCAAAGGACTTGTATGCATGCATATAAACATAACCAATGGACGCAGATACTGGGGGGAAGAAGGAAGGCATGTGCTGGGGGAAAGGAGAGGCTGAGGAGAGGTCAATCGGGGAAAAGGAGACATATGTACTACTATTTGTAATACTTTAAACAATCCTATATAATAAAAGCCTAATATGCTAACTGTCTGATCAACCAGTCAGCCATTCAACCAATCAAAGGATAATATGCTAATGATATGTTAAAGCTGCACAACTGCTCACTATGACGTGCACTGACCATCAAGGGGCAGGCAGTTGACCGGTCGACCAATAGCTATGACATGCACTGACCATCAGGGGTTAGATGCTCCAACTGGTAGGTTAGCTTGCTGCTGGGGTCTGACTTATCGGGACTGACCAAGATGGGCCAGACATGCCCTGGAGCTCTCCTGCAGTCTCTCTCCGGGTGGTCAACCTCCCGCATCCCTCCCTGGCCCTGAGTGTGCACCTGTGGGGTCCCTCAGCCTTGCCTGCACCCTCTCGCAATCCAGGACCCCTCAAGGGATGTTGGAGAGCTGGTTTAGGCCTGGTCTCTCAGGCCAGGCCAACGGACCCCATTGGTGCACATATTTGTGCACTGGGCCTCTAGTAAAAAAATAAAAATAAAGGTTAAAGAAAGGAATATATAAGGTCTATATAGTAAAACTATAACACTACTGAAGAGCATAAAAGTATTTAATAAAAGGTGAGTGATATTTGTGTTATGATGAAATGTTCTATATTATAAAGTGAATTTTCCCAAATCAATGCATATATTTTTTTAAATCCTAATAAAAGTTCAAAGAGAATTTTAAATGTATTTGACAAATTGATTCAAAATTTAATGTAGCAAAAAAAAAATAAATATAGGCAAGATTTTTTGACATTGTACAATATTACAAGAGAAGCTCTCTAATGAACTTCAATTACTGGTAGGCCTGCTAACTGGTATGTTAACAGGAAAAGTTTATAAAGTTGGAAATAATAAAAAATAATTCATTTCTACTTCAAGCATTTTACTTTTATTTTTATAATTTCTCTTATTTTTATTGATTTTTAGAGTGAGAGCAACATTGATTTATCGTTCCACTTATTTTTTAAAATATGTGTAATTGCTTTTAGAGAGAGAAAGCCTGAGGGAGAGAGAGAGAGGAACATAAATGTGAGAGAGAAACATCAATTGGCTGCCTCCTGTACACTCCCTGCTGGGGCTGTATCCTGCAACCCAGGCACGTGCTCTGAATTGAATCAAAATGGTGACCTCTTGATTCATGGGACAACATCCAATCAACTGAGCCACACAGTTCAGGGCTGTTGTTCCACTTATTTATGCATTTACTGGATGACTTTTGTATGTGCCCTGACTGGGGATCAAACCCACAACCTTGATATTATGGTGACAACCCTCTAACCAACTCAGCTATCTGGCCAGGGCCATTTTACTTTAACTTAAAGCATATACGTGCATATTTATTCACTGAATATGATGTGGGGCAAGATCTTTTCTTAGGGCATATTTTGAGCAGGTGCCAGAGGGGCAGGCAAATTATTTAATTTTGTTTTCATAGGATCAAAATTTAAAATTGCAACAGGATGTTTAATGTATCTTGACAAAATGATTCTAAAATTAATCTAGCAGATAAAATAACTGAATATAGGCAAAACTTGTTTGACATAGAACAATATTACAACAGAGGCTTCTTTTTAAAAAATATTTTTTATTGTTTTTGAGAGAGAGAGGAAGGGAGCGGGATAGAGAGCTAAAAACATCAATGAGAGAGAAACATTGATTGGCTGCCTCCTGCACGCCCCCTACTGAGGATCAAGCCCACAACCTGGGCATGTGTCCTGACCTGGAGTCAAACCATAATCTCCTGGCTCATGGGTGGTGGCTCAACCACTGAGCCACACCAGACAGGCACAACAGAGGCTTCTTAATGAATTCCAGCTAACTGGTTGGTTGGGAGTTTTTGTCACTTATAGTGTATTGGGTTACCTAATACTTAATTAAATAATGTGATTACAATGACAAATACAACTGGCATTCTGAGATTTGGGAACAAACAGAACTCACTGGTAAGCATACAGCTCAACTAGTCAGAACAAAATAATGCAGATTCCATAGACAGTACCTACGATCAGTGAGAATTCAGTGTGTCATGTACATAGTATACTTTTCGGAACTAAAGTGTAGCTTCCTTTAGTGAATTCCTACTCTTCAAAATCACAATGTTTAAAACACTACAGGAACTCCCCACTCCATAGGTGTGGGCTCTGCATAGTGACTTACTTCCAGAGAATACAATATGGAAAAGGGAGAAAAGAATATGTTATTAGAGAAACCAGAGAAATACTTGTGCAGTCAGGTGATCCAGGCCAACAGTAGTCATGAGTCATGTTGGTAATATGTACCCTTGAAATGAGGTGATAAAAATAGCACTGTACCTCTGTTTTATTGCTTAATTCCTCCCCAATTTCACAACCCCAGTTAAATCTGAGAAAAACAATAAATTCCAATAAAGGGACATTCCACGACATATCTGACTGGAACCCTTCAAAATTGCCAAGACAAGGAAAATCTGAGTTGTCACAACCACAAAAAAGTCTATGGTGACAGAATGACTAAATGTAATGTCGTCCCCTGGACAGAACCTGAAACAGAAAAAGGACATTAGGTAAAAATTAGAAAAATCTAAATAAACTATAGACTTTAGTTAATAATAATGTACAGACATGGGTTCATTCACTGTAACAAATGTACTATGCTAATGTAAGATGTTAGTAATCAGGGAAAATAGGTGAGATGGTATATGGGAACACTCTGTACTACCTTCTCAATCTTCCTGTAAATCTAAAATCATGCATCCAGGAGAAAGAAGATGGCGGCGATATAG
>NW_006284244.1:0-589 GCF_000327345.1 Myotis davidii
ATATGGGTAAACAACGTGATTTAACAGCCTTTGGACGTGGGAAAATATATATATATATATAATTTATTTATTTATTTTCCTAAACAAGGAAGGCTTAGCATGGCAATTGCTCAGTTAATTCCAGCTATTTTGGTTATGTGGCACCAGTTTTCACAGTTAGGAATATTAGCTACTCTACCTGAGAGCGGATAGGAAGGTAGCTTCCAAGCAGATCCTTTCTGGCATATCTGTTGTTTTAGTGCCTCTCAACCCAAGTTTAAAATGGGACTTTCTGGGTATTCCAGCTGAGATATGAAGCACTTTTTATACTTTCAGTAAAAATGTTATATATTTCTTGATGATGTTTTATCTTGTTTTTAATTTATGTGCTTTTTATTTCTAGGGATAACCTTTTAGTAAGAACGAAAACTGAAGATGTGATAACTCAGCTTCATACTAACCTTTTAGGTTCCATGCTGACCTGCAAAGCTGCCATGAAAACTATGATTCAACAACAGAGAGGATCTATTGTTAATGTAGGTGAGTCTTCACCTTTGTGAATTTATAGTTATCCTTTAGTACCCAAAAAATATTTAATTGACTAAATTGG
>NW_006284244.1:1613-2408 GCF_000327345.1 Myotis davidii
TCTAAAATATCTCCCTTTTAGGTATATTTTAAAAATCCTCATCATTCCCTTGTCATGCCAACCTTTAGAATTGTGCTAAAAGTAAATAAAGTTAGATAATTTAAAATAAGTTAAGAGAATCTTATTACAGAAAGGACTATTTAAACTTCTAGAAAATTGATGGTTATTTCAGAAGTTACCACTTTTGACGAGAAGAACAGTAGTATGTGGCATGAACCAAAGCTTTTATAGCTTCCTTTGGCCTTTCTTTCATGCCTGTATTTTTCTTTCTTTTTTGTGTCCTCCGTATTGCTCTCTCTTCCAAACACCCTTGCTTATTCATCTGCATTTCCTCTGTCTGCTCTCTCTTTTCTCTTTTCTGTGCTTTACTGTTATCATTCTTTGTTATTAAGATATAATGTAGATAAACATTTTAATCTTGGACTTGATTATAACATAAAAAGTATTTGGAATGTTTTCTAAAATAAAATGACTTCAAACATTTTGTGAGAGGTTCTGGCTTAATTTTACAAGTACAGGTCACTAGTGCAGAAAATTACTTCTCCGCTTATGTTTTGCTTGAATTTATTTGCATGCAGTTGCTATTTGAATTACAAGTTATTCTTTCATATTAAAAAAAATGAGACTACCCAAGAATCTTTAGTAGGCAATGCAAGTTATAAAACATCACTGAAGGTAACTAAATTGCAATTTTACCAAAGTTTGTAATTGAAGCTTTTCTTAGTTGGATGGACAGTAATTCAAATTTAGTGAGATTTATCTTCAGATGAATTATTTCTTAGGTGGAAATGAATG
>NW_006284244.1:3678-30047 GCF_000327345.1 Myotis davidii
TTTCATATAATGCTTCTTTTCCAAATAGACAAGATCCCTTTCACTGGACTTCATTGTACCTCAGAGAGCTACCCAAGATTCCTGTTAGAAATTGAACACAAAGAAAAATTAGAAGGAAGAAAGATACACAGACTCAGGAGGAAGAAAGATCTTTTTTTAAGGTCACTCTATGAAGTAAGAAGATTTTAAAGTGATTTTGGCAGCAGTTACCTGTTTAATGACCGAGTGGAAGCTCATTGTGTGATGTCATGGGGAGGAAGGTGGTAGTGCGTCGTAACAGAAATGAGAACACTTGGACTCTGGCACCAACAAGTTCTATTCCATGTGCAGGAGGAACTGAGATTTCTAAAATCAGACAGATTTGGGAGTGGCCAACAGTGAAGATGGATAGAGAGGTGGCTGTTTACTGAATTTTCAAAATAGTAGAAGTCACGGTGGGAAACTTGCAATAGAGCTGCCTTCCTTTAGGGCGGTGGTTCTCAACCTAGGCTGCACATTAGAATCACCTGGGAACCTTTTTAAAATCCTGATTTCTGGGCTTCATCCTCCGGAAATTCTGTTTCTTTGTTATGGGGTGGGGCCACAACATTAGTAACAAAGAAACAGAATTTCCGGAGGGTGAGGCCCAGAAGTCAGAATTTTGAAAAGATTCCCAGGTGATTCTCATGTGCAGCCAAGGTGAGAACCACTGCTTTAGGGAATCCATCAGGAACACTTGTGTTCTTGTTAATCATGAAGGAAAACCCAAGCCAATAAAGAGGCAATTCACCTGTAAGGCAGAGCAAGTGTGAAATCAGAGACCCTTACAATGGTCTCAACCTTCTGACCCTTAAATACAGTTCCTCATGTTGTGACCCAACCATAAAATTATTTTCGTTGCTACTTCATAACTGTAATGTTACTACTGTTATGAATTGTAATGTAAATATCTGCAGGATGGTCTTAGGCAACCCATGTGAAAGGGTCGTTCGACCGCCAAAGGGGTCGCGACCCACAGGTTGAGAACCGCTGAAAGTCAAGTGGAACCTTTTTGTGCACCTGCTCCTTTTATATGCTGACTTTGGGTATTCCACATCACTTGAAAATATTGTTGGATTAAGTGGGACACAAAGCCAGTGAACTTGGTCTATTTGTAACTGGTAATAGAAAATATTAAATCATAATGACCAGAATTATAGTTTAGGTTGTTACAGCTAAAGAAAGTCTTCATTTTTTTTATTTATAGAGAAAGGAGTCATTAATTGGCCTATTAATTGCTATTCATAGATTGACATCTGGGTAGAATAATTCTAAAATGACTGTGAAAAGAATCATATAATGAACTGGTGACTACAAAAAATTCCCCATACTTTATATTATCTTTAAAATATTTATGTTTAAATATTAATTATGGGAAAATGTGAGGTGGAAAGGACCTTGTAGCTCATTTATTCCAGTCATTTTTACTGGTTAGAAGACAGGACGTAGGAGAGAGTGACAAGCCAAAGGTTTATGTCAGGACTGTTACTAAAAGCTTTATCTTTTCATTCCCAGCTAAGGTAAGCTTAAAAATAATGGCCCTGTAGATTTCCTTTGTATCATTAGGAGGTTTTCAGGTCTTTTTTTTTTTGTGTCCTTTTGTTAATATGGCTTGTCTAAACTATCTGCAATTATCCAATTTTGTAGCTTTTACCTTTATATTACTTCCCTTTTACCAAGTTACTAGTTGATAAAATTGCCTGGGGTAGTTAAGAGGATAATAAAAATGTGCTAAAACTTGAATCTACCAGTATCACTCATTAGATGGTATGATAGAAATTTTGGTTAGGTATTTACTTGACTTTTGAAGTAAATGAGTGTTTTCATGAACCTCTGCCAGTTAGCCATGGAATTTTGTGCTAGCTTACTGTAGGTATTTAAAAATTGATTACGTATGTTAAGAAAAGACATTTTGTTTAGTTTATTGGTTGTAAGAAAGAGTAAGTAGGAAGTAGACTTTGCCACCTTTTCATTTCAAGTCACTAATGGCTGCAACTTGGACACTAGAGTTGGTGTTTTATTTGGCACTGGTGTTGAAACAGCAGGGATCAGGGAATGGTCAAATGTTCTTTTTTATTTAATTTTTTTAAAATATATTTTTATTGATTTCAGAGAGGAAAGGAGAGGGAGAGAGAGATAGACGCATTAACGATGAGAGAGAATCATTGATCAGCAGCCTCCTGCATGTCTCCCACTAGGGATAGAGCCCTCAACCCAAGCATGTGCCCTGACAGGGAATTGAACCGTGATCTTCTTGCTTCATGGTTTGATGCTCAACCACTGAGCCACCCCAGCCGGCTGTATGATTTTTTTTTAAAATGACTGTCTCTGCCACTAGGATGTAAGCTTACGAGGACAGGGACCATGAGTGCTTTACTTGTATAACAGCACCTGGCACAGTGACTGCCACAGAGAATGAGTGTTAGGTTCCAAAATTACAAAAATGAATAAGATACTCTGTCACAGGAGCTAAGCACAGTGGGAAAGACAGACATATAAACAAATAACTACAGTGGCATGTGATGCATATAAAGATACATGTATGATGCTATGGAAACGCTGAAGAATGAATGCTTAATTCTGTTCATGTGAATTAGTTGTCAAGGCAACAGGCGAAATAGTGGGAATGCAGTTTGTATACAAAGGGAAGTTTTATGAGTGTTATGGAAGTGCACTTGTATGTATAACCGTTTCTAAAGATCTTTCCAGTGCAATTTATACTACACAAAAAAACCTGTTTCTAAAATTGTGGCTGTTCAATATTGGCTATATATCTTTAGTAGGTTTCATAGTATGAATATACTTCATTGGTCAGAAGCAAAGTATAAGTTGAACTAGTACAATTAAATTGATTCCACCACAAATTGATTCTATGGATTATTTATTAACTTTATTTTCAGTAGTAATTATAATCATATCCTTTATTGGATCTTTTAATAACATGACAAATATTAGAATTATGGATTATTAATTATATATATTTATTTTTTTGTTAATCTTCACCTGACGATATTTTTCCAATTGTTTTTTAGAGAGAGTGGAAGGGAGGGAGGAAAGGAGGAGAGAATGAGAAACATCAATGTGAGAGAGACATATAAATTGGTTGACTTCCATACCCACCACACCCAGAGATGAGGAGGGAACCATAACCCAAGTACATGACCTTGACCGGTAATCGAACCTGCTACCCTATGGTGCATGGGGTGATGCACTAACCAGGTTTCAGGTTGGATCCCCAGTCAGGGTGCCTGTGGAGTCAACCACTTGATATTTCTCTCACATTGATATTTCTGTCTCCCCCCCCCTCTTCCACTCTTTGAAAATCAATGGAAAAATATCCTAGGTGAGGATTAATTAAAAAAAAAATAAAAAAAGGACTGGTTGCACTGGAAAATCTCGAAACATTGATCAGCTGCCTCCTGCACACCCCCGACTGGGCATATGCCCACAACCAAGGTACATGCTCTTGACCGCAATTGAACCTGGGACCTTTCAGTCCGCAGGCCGATACTCAATCCACTGAGCCAAACCGGTTAGGGCTAAAAATCAATTTTTAAAAAATCCTCATAGACACAGACAAAAGTATGGTGATTACTAGAGAGAAAGGGAGATGGTGGGAATTAGAAGAGGGTATAGGGGGAATAAGTGGTGATTGAAGGAGATGACTTGGGGTGGTGACCACACAATAAAATACATAGATGTTGTGTTATAGAATTGTACACCTGAAACCTATGTCATTTTATTAATCAATGTCACTCCAATAAATTCAGTTAAAAATAAGTAAATAAATGTGCTAAGATTTTCTTTCAGTGAAACACAATATAAATAGTTGCTATAATCTAGGCCCTCATTATAGATCATTTGAAGTTAGTACTGTGCATCTTTTTTCAATAACTTTTTTTTCTAAATAAAAAATAAAATATATCTCTTGTAGACATTTAGGGAAGTACAGACAAGTAAAAGAAGAAAATAATAATCATTACCTGTAACTCTAGTGTCTAATGATAATCTCTATTAATATTTTGGAATATATTTTTCCAGTCATTAGTAAAAGCTTTTTGGTGTTTGTTTTTTTAATGTATTTTTTATTGAGGTGTGATGACATATGTAACTATATTACTTTCAGGTATAAAGCATAATGATTCTGTATTTGTATACATTGTGAAATGATCACCACAGTAAGTCTAGTTAACATTCCTCTTCTAACATGTTACAATTTTTTTTTCTTGTGATAAGAATTTTAAGGTCTACTATCTTATATACTTTCAAATATACAGTATTAACTATAGTCATCATGCTGTATATTATATCCCTGTGACTTACTTATTTTATAACTGGGAGTTTGTACCTTTTAATAGCAGTGTAACTAAGTTTATTAGTAACCTACTTTTTAAATATACAAATGTTTTCTTTTATATTAAATGTTTTGCAGTGGAGTCATTTTAATTCCTCCTCATTGTTGTATTGTGTTGACGTACCATGATTTATTTAACTAGTTCCTTATTGAGACACATTCAGCTTATTTCTAGTTTTTTCCTTAATAAAGCTTTCATCATCATGGGCTTCATGATAGAAAAATCTATGATTATTTCTCACAAGACTTAAAAGCAACTGTTTAGGTATTTGTAAGTGAAAACCTAAGGCAAGGAAAAATTAAATAATTACATAGAGCATAATAAACCTTTGGCTTAGTACAAACTCTTAATTCAGTGCTTAGTTCACTTTTAACCTGGTATTTAATTTAATCGATTTTTTTTCCTTTTTATTGAATTTATTGGGGTGACACTGGTTAACAAAATTATATAGGTTTCAGGCTCACAATTCTACAACACATCATCTGTACACTGTGTGTGTGTTTACTACCCCAGTCAAGTCTCCTACCATCACCATTTTTTCTCCATTACTTTCCTCCACTTCCCCCCACCTGTCCCCTGGCAGTCACCACACTATTGTCTATATCCATGAGGTTTTTTCCTTTCTTTTTTGTGAAACCCCTCCACAGACATTCCGCACCCCCACCCCTGAGAATTGTCAACTTGCTCTCTATGAGTCTATATCTATTTTGCTAATAAGCAAAATTAATTAACCTGGTATTTTAAATGGCAGTATATTTAGGTTGATTTTAGTTTGAGTTATAACTAGTTTCATTTTAACACAAGGCAATTTGGAAACTGTATTTTTGATTTTGCACATTGAACTTTTACTTCACATGTTATGTCTAATATTAATCCATTCTTTATGATTTTAAATTTTTAATATTTTTCTAATTATTTCTTTTATGAGGACTTCTTAGTTGCTTAAATAATTGAATCGTGAACACTGATGACATAAGTTAAGTATTTTATTGGTAATGTGTGTTTTTATATCTTAGATTAATCATAAGATTTTATTAATAAATCTATAGTCCTTACATATATCTATAATGGAAATATATTATAGATATATAATATATTATATATTATATAATATTATACTCTGAATATATTACAGAGTACTTTATACTACAGAACTTATTTTTATCTGAGGTTGAGCAACTGTCTTAGTATCTACTCTTTTCTACTAAACAAACATTTCTCTTTAGGATTTGTTCATACAGATATGATGAAAGCCTTGAACAAAGAATATTTAAAGAAAAATATCCCTCTGGGGAGATTTGGAGAACCTATTGATGTGGCACATGCAGTTGTGTTTCTCTTAGAACCAACCTACATTACAGGGCATGTCTGGTAGTGGATGGGGGATTACAACTCACGATGTAATTTACAGATTTTTCGGGTAGAATGGTGATTAGAATCAGGCACACATTGTTGATTAGACAATCACATCTACATGGGTGACATTTGCTAATCAAACCTATTCATGCTACAAATGTTGATTTCCACCTTTATATGTATATATCTGAAAAGAATAATGTTTGACCAATTGTATTTTCTAAATGGTATGTACCTTAAGTTTATAGACATTTTTCAAGTGCTATAAACAGATTTTACCTGGATTTATATATTTTGTCTCAAAAGTGAGAAAATTATGAAGTTTAATTTTTAGGAGTTATTATATTAAGTTGAATGAAGTTAACCTTATGGGCCATTGCCAAAATAAGAGTATTTACAGAACACTGGTTAGTTGTCAATATTTTAGGCACCCTGCTAAAGTTAAACATATTATTTTCCATATGCCTTGTATGATCAAGGTTATGCCTTCAACCAGTTTTATTTATTTTTTTTACTTATTTTTATTGTTGGGTTTTTTTTTTATTGCTTAATCAACCAGTTTTAAACAAGTTAAAAAACAAACAAACCAGTATTGGTTTAATACAGACATGAATTTAGAGTCGGTTTCCATCCCCCACCCGAGTGGCATTATCACTGATTGAGCTGCTGGGCAAACAGTCTACAAACATAAGTGTAGTATAGTTGAACGTTCTGTAGAAATTCTCAATGATGGTGAGCATTAACTCTTAAGGTTTCAGTATCTACTAAATTGATTTGATCAATTTAGGAAGTGGAAGTGTTGGTTAAAAAAAATCTATGGAAAACTCAGTATAACAACTATTTAAAAATAGTATAAAACTAATGACATTTTAAAAATTAAGAGTATTTCAGTATGATTCTTACCCTAAAATTTTAGATAGTAAACAATTACTTATGAAGAATCATAAGTGATAAATATGCAGTAACAACAGATTAGATGTCTTATTAGGAACAAAAGCATTAGTTTTAAAAGAAAATGTTTGATTGAGAATAGAGCTAAAGAAACAAAATGAATATAAAATATCAGGTCACATCTATTTTGCATTGAACTATAGGGTGTCCCAAAAATGTATACACACACTTTGCATAATTATATAGGCAGTGTTTAATAAAATACATTTCATTTTCAAAATTGAGCTATTAACTAAAAGTGTGTATACACTTTTTTTGGGATACCCTGTGTTTTGTGGGGAATAGTGTGATATTTAATGTCACGGGATTCATATTGATGTTTATTCCTTAAAAATGTTTTAAATATTTATTGCATTTTATTTTAGTTATGTTTGTAAAATATGTTTTTATTGATTTTAGAGAAAAAGAAAGGGAGGAGAGGGAGAGATAGAAACATCCAGGAGAGAGAAACATTGATCAGATGCCTACTGCACTCCCCTTACTGGGGATTGAGCCTGCAATCCAGGCATGTGCCCTGACCACGGAATTGAACTGGTGACCTCTAGGTGCATGGGACAACGTGCAACTCATTGAACCACACTGGACGGCCCGAAAAGTAATGTTTTTACAGTTTTATTGGAGCTGAACATTACATTATATAAACAGATTTAATTTTACATTAAAAGTCAGTGCAAAAGCATGAATAGGATATAGTATATAAATACAAAGTAATTTAAAAATTAAAGTAAAACGTAATAAAGGCAAATCTATGTTTTAAATTATGGTTGCTGATTTCTTAAAATTACTTTAGAATTTATCTTTGAAATAACCTTCTTTATATATAGGAGTCTTTTTAAGATGTGAGAATGTCTGTTAAGTGTGAATAAAATTAGTATTATTAATCAAATTGTCTACTAAATGGAAGCATGGTAACTTACAGAATTTATC
The DNA here is from genome assembly GCF_000327345.1 of Myotis davidii. Lineage (NCBI taxonomy): Eukaryota > Metazoa > Chordata > Mammalia > Chiroptera > Vespertilionidae > Myotis > Myotis davidii. The sequence goes on from NW_006284244.1 coordinate 11,286, forward strand.
AGGCGTTAACAATTCCAGGCACATATAGGAAATGCAACATTAAAGATGGTGCCTCTAAGCTAGGTGAGTTTATGCAGACAGAGCAGGCCATTTTCTAACGCTGCCTCACCTGCAGGCTTTTGGCCACCTGCACTTCTTCATTGTGACATCCTCTCAGGCTGAATTCCCTTCTTTGGACACCTCTGTACGGCAATTATCAAAGGAGCTGATTTGACGGGTGATTAGGAAGAAAGCAACTTATTTCATGGAACTGATGACACTAAGATGTAGGCTACAGTTAGGTTTAAACTTTAAGTGTATATTTACGCTTTAAGAAATATAACCCGCCGAAACCGGTTTGGCTCAGTGGATTGAGCGTCGGCCTGCGGACTGAAAGGTCCCAGGTTTGATTCCGGTCAAGGGCATGTACCTGGGTTGGGGGCACATTCCCAGGAGGAGATGTGCAGGAGGCAGCTGATCGATGTTTCTTTAAGAAGTCTCATCTGTGGCTGCTGTGTGACAAATATGAGCCCATAATCCAACTTGTGTTTTGCATTTTAAAAAAAGATTTGTGCTTAAAGACAATGTATTAAATGTTTTGCATGGAAGGCTTTAAAATTTGTGCTCCTGTTCATACTTTTTATTCATATTCACTTAATGAGACAGTTTTTAACTGCTTTCTAGAGAGAGAATTACATGTTATAAATTACTTTGGGGGCAGTAATAGGCACAAAGAAGGTCATTGAATTTATATGCTTCTCTCACGTAGAATAAAGGGAAAAGTCTATTCTGGATATACGAGCTTTGCCTTACATTGCTGAATCATTTTTCCAGGCTTTCAAAATGGAAATATATGGAAATTGAGACATCATACCACTACCCTATCTTGAAAAACATACTAAAAGTATTTAATAATTTTAAGTTTCTTTTATGTTAATTTCACTTTTAACGACATTACAAGTTCTTCAAGGAAAATCCCTCTGTCTTTATTTAGTGTAATTTTTAAGCAACTTTTTATAGTTTTCAGCATGCACATATTTCAAAAATTTGTTAATTATATCTCTAAGTATTTCACTTTTTTTAGAGATATAATGACATACAACATTCTATTAGTTTCAGGTGTTCAACATAATACACTGTTTGTATATGTTGGGCACTGATCGCATAGTAAGTCTACTGAATATCCATCACCATCCATAATTACAGATTTTTTTTCTTATGATGAGAACTTTTGGTATCAACTCTTTTATTAATTTTCAGATATAAAATACATTATTGTTAACTGTAGGCACTAGGTGGACATTGCATCCCCAGGGCCTCTAGGTTTATCTTTTTGTTTTTTTACTTCCTGCATCTAGATATCTGTTTTCTTGCCCCGGTTAGGGAAATTTTCACCCATTATTTCTTTGAGTATGTTTTGTGCCTCCTTTTTCTCTTTTCTCCTTTTGGGACCCAAATAATGTGAATGTTGGTTCACTTAATGTTGTCTCATGAGTCCCTTAAGCTATCTTTACTCTTTTCTTTTTGTTCCTCTAATTGGATGAGTTCCTCTCCACTGTCTGTGAGTTTGCTGTTCCTTCTGCTTCATCAGTTCACTGTTGAAATTCTCTATTGCATTTTTCATGTCAGTTATGGTACTCTTCGTCTCTGTGACTTCTCTGTGGTGGTGTCGCTTTGTTGGGATTCTCACTTTGCTCATGTATTTTCCTCCAAGCTCCTTGAGCATCTTTAAGGCTGCCTCTCAAACCTTTGTCATTGTCCAAATAGCCTATTTTATTCTGAGTTGCTCTCAATAGTTGCAGGTGTGCCAAGACCTGTCAATGTCCCAATGGTTGGGACCTCAGTCAGCATCTAGATCCAGGCTGATTGGAAGCCAGACTCTCAGACAGCAGTTTCTAAAGTATGGGAATGTGCCTCTCTGAGGGGAATACTGGGAGAAGGGTGTTTCTGTCTTCTTCCTCCATACCGAGCCTTGGGGTTATAGCCAGTAAAAGGCTGTTTGTTGGCTTTTGTCTAGTTGAATCTGTGAACACAAAGCCCAGTAGCCACCAGGGCCAGACTATCAAGGGACGTGTCCTTTGGGCATCAGCCACAAAAACTGGAGTAGTGGATGTTCCATAAGCTTCTTCCAAAAGGACAGGGGTGCCCTGGGCTGGGCAGTATAGGGCACGAAATAGTGCCTGCTAGCCTTGCCATTTCTGGAGAGGATTTTGGGTCAGCCCCTAGAAGCCTGCCTCTTAGGCCACAGCTAGCAAGAGAAGCTAATTGTCCTCTTTCACAGAAAGATTGGGATATGTTTCAGTGTGCTGACTGTATGCTATGACCTGCGGCTGGGGGCAGTTGATTAAGAACTGTTTCTCCATTCCAGTTCTATGGGACCCGCAAAGATAAGCCCTGCTGGACACCAGAGCCAGGTGATCAAGGGGTGTCTTGTGGGCGGCTGCTTCAGGTGTGCGCACAGCTCTTTTTCTGGAGATAGCAATGACCCTAGAGTGAGCAGATGGAGTGTGTTAAGACGGTACATGCCCCCTGAGGTCTCTGGAAATGCAGTCCAGCTTTAGAGTGTGTTTCATTAGTTAGGCCCCTACATGGGTATTAAATTAGATGCCTACCCTTGAGGCTGCCCCCTTAAGATAAGCAAATAGGCCTCTTCCACAGAAAGACTGGCCACTTTTCAGTCAGCTGTCTGTGTGCTGGGCCCCAGGGTGGGTGAGTCTGTGTGTGGGAACCTTTAAGAACAGTTTCTCTGACTGCCATAGCCTCATGGATCTCGTGCTTACAAGCCCCATTGGAGTTTGAAGGGATACATTTGGGGGCGCTTCTTTCATTTTCAGGTCTTAACCGTTAGGTTCAAACCTCTTCATTGCTCAGAAAGAAGCTTGGTGTCATGAGTTTCCTCCTAATTGTAGGTTGCTCTGCTGAGGGTGGGGTTTGGCAAGATTGTGTCTGAGCCTCTCCTATCTGTGTCAGTGCATTTTTTAAATATTTGTCCAATATGTACGATTCACTCAGCTAGTGTTGGGTTTTTTTCAGAGGAGATTATTATGTAGGTATGTTCAGGATCTTCCTGTGTTGCCATCTTGAGCCAGCACGCTGTATAATTAATTTCTAAGGGAGGAGATATGATATGTGGTGACAGAATACTTCTACCTGGGCCATCACACAAACCAATGTTATTTGCATGCATACATACAATAAACTAACGTGGTTTTCAGAATTCTAAGACGGCTCCCATTATCTCTCTCTTGCTGGTGTTCATACACCTTCTCTCAGTTACGCAATCAAACACAAATTGCTTTGAAGTGATTTTGCAGACATAATTACATCCCAAAACCAGGGGTTTTAGGAGGGATTATCTGAGTGGGCTTTACCTGATCAGGTGTTCCCTTAAAAGTGATTGGGCCTCTGTTGCTATGAGATTCAAAAAGAGGGATTTGTCTTGAGGGAGATTCTCATTGCTGAGTTTGAAGGTGGCAAGGAATGCAGGTGGTGGGAAGAGTTGAGTGGCCCCTAGTGACAGACTCAGTGAGACTCCTGTCCGGTAGCTGTGAAGAACTGAATTCTGCCATAACAACTTAAGCTGCGGAGAGGACCTCGTTTCAGTGTAAACACAGTTTAGCAGATACATTTTCCATTCACCATGTCTTGGTGCCATTGAAAAAAATACATTATGGCACAGACCTGTTTTTGTCCCTATTTCACTCAAGTTGACTAGATGCTACAGGCAATGTCTCTCTTATACCAATCTTGCAGTCTCAGTCCATTGCCAACTTGCTCTGAACATTTGAAATTGTCAACTACGTACTACACAAACTCAGACACACTAAATTTCCATAGCACAGGTGCTCCAACTTCCAGCTGACCCTAGATTCCCAATCTTGTGAATGGCTGTGTTTTTTCACCTACATGTGAGATTAATTTTCAAGAAAACCAAAGAAAAGCCTGGCCTTTAACATGTCTCCTGCCCTTCTACTTTTATCTAAATGAACACAATGTAGTCAGTATGTTGGTAGCCTTTTCCTTCGTTCTTCTCCTTACGTCTTTCAAACCCGTTTCCTCCAAATTCTGTATGCCTTGGTTATTTGGGTGGTTTGGATGCCTTTCCTGGAATGGACTGTAATATATTTCTGCTCCATTCAGAATACTTTATATTATTTATATTTAAATTAGCCTTTTAATATGGTTTGTATATAAGCTTTCTACGTAGGTAACATGAAAGGAAATAAAACACATAAAAAATGTCAAGAACTAAAGTGTTACCCTTATTAGAAAGCTCTTGATATTATTAAAATTTAAGGCAAGTAGTTCCCTTTTTATGATTTTAATATAAAACAATTTGCAAAGACAAGGCATTAACTTGGATTTCTTTCCTCTTCCTTTTCCATCCTTACATATTGCACTTGGTTCACTGTAGCTGTCTGGATACACTGCCACTTAAGAATCATTTTAGTATTTTTATGGTACAAATGCCTCATGTTACGCATTGCACACTGTCATGTTGTGTAGCACCTAAAGCTAGTGTTTAAAGACTCTTTTGATAATACGAATTGTGGTTACCATTGAACAATTGGTTTCCTTTAGCATTTTGGCATTTCAAGCACTTTATTTGATTTTACTTTTTATTTTTGAGCCTCATGGACCCCTGGGGTCAGATGGGCCTTGGTATATTAGAAAAAGACAAGGATGTGAAGCTCTTGTCTTTGTATGAGTGCCTCCTGCCTTCTGGTTGACATTGTCTGAGCCTGGGCAATCACTGTTCCTCCTGATGCTGCGTGGCTGGCCCACCAGAACATGTGGAACTTGTTTCCCACTGGCCTCTGGCAGCCACTCCGTGGGTGATGGCTGCCTCTTCATGGGTGAGCACTCCATCTCCATCAGCTCTTTATTTGTGGATTATTCTCCCCTATTTGTTGGCAGAGTTTCCACCAGAGTAGAGTGGGTCCCAGAAATTGGTACCCTCTCCTTTTTTTATTTTTAGGAAATATTTTTATTGATTTTTAGAGAGAGAAGAAGGGAGAGAGACTGAGAAAGAAAAACATTGACGTGTCAATCCGCTGCCCCCTGCACGCACCCTACCGGAGATCAAGCCTGTAACCCAGGCATGTGACCTGGCCGGGAATCAAACCAGTGACCTCTTGGTTCATGGACTGACACTCAGCTCTACCAGCCAGACACTGATGTGGGAGAGAAACATCTATTAGTTGCCTCTGTACATCTGTACATGCCCTTACCGGGGATCAAACCTGCAACCTAGGTATGTGCCCTGTCTGGGAATCAAACCCATCTGTAACCTTTTGGTGTACAGGACGATGCTCTAACCAACTGAGCCACTCGGCCATAGCTGGGACTCCTTTTGCCAGGTGTATGGGCAGCTCTTCCAGGATAGCAGCGACATCTTTCTAAAGGGATCTCCTCCTCCAAGGATGCTGCCTGGTTCTTTAAAGATGACTAACCTGAAGGCAGTGGCTAACTCTCGGAAAGTGGCATCTGGCTTTTTCTGGCTGATGGTGATCTTTCTTTGGTTGGTCACAAAATCTCAGGAGAATATGCCCTTGCCTGCTTCACTAGAAATTTCTTGTGGAGATCCCCAGATTGCTAGTTCGTGGAGTCAAGAGGAGCTCATTGCAGATGCAGGCTGCACGTTTTGGGAAGACACCTTTGCCCAGGATTGGTGCCTCATCTTCGGGGCAACATCTTCTTCTGCACGAGGGTTACTTATTGATGTCTGGGGCCAATTCTTTACCAGATGGGATTGTGTGATCAGCCAGTGTGCTGCTGTTGACCCATGCTCATGTCCACACAATTGTGCCCTGTGTGATGAGGTCTGGTATCCTTTCCCTGTGGGACAAGGCCTGGGGGGAGCACCGGGCGCATGAATCCCAGTGTAGGTAGGGCAAGGGCTCCATGGTGATTTCATTGGGCCTCTGCTGCTTCCTCAGGGTGTGCCTTTTTGAGGACTTGGTAAATAACATCTCAGGTCAGTACAGGCAGGGGGTTAATGGATCACTAGCAGGATCACTAGCAGGATCGAGGGGTGGGACAGCACGTTGCAGTCAGCGTACACACACAGGAAGGTTTTGGGGGAGATTATGAAGAGCCAAAAGCTCTTGCTATCCCAAGATATGACAACGTAGAAGCAGAGGCTGAAGAAAATGGCACAGATAGGACCATCCAATGCCTCATGATGATGATGAGCTTCATCATAATGAGGCTGATCCACAGGGTCATGAAGAAGTTGGCCAGGGAAGTTGCTTTGCCATCTGATGGTTTGGAGGAAGACCCAGTAGTCTGGGGATCTCCACAAGAAATTTCAAATGAAGCAGGCAAGGCCATATTCTCCTGAGATTTTGTGACCAACCAAAGGGAGAGGCCAGTGATGTACAGCTCAGCCAACTCCAGGCTCTGCTTTTTGCACATGTCCTGCACGAAGAGCCCAATGTACAGACCCGGGAAGATGGTGTACAACAGGTTGAAGAGTTCCAGGAACCAGCCTTCATACAGAGGCTGGGAAATGCAGCCACTGTAGAAAGTGAACCACATCTGAACCATCATGCTGCCAGCGTCTTCTAGATGAAGTAGCATAGGAACTTGCAGACTAGCATGTAGGACCAACACACATGCATCAGCAGCAGCTGCCTCAGGAGGCAGAACTGGGTTAGCATGTACCGCCTGCATTCCCTCCTGGTCCACCACCCCTACATGATGTTCGTGGCCTTGATCATGTTGACTTCGTTGGAGACCTGTTGCCAGGTTCTGGTATTTCTTCACCAGCGCCACAATCAAGGTCTTCTGATTAGCCAGCACCCGGCAGCAGATGATTGCTTGGCATTTTGAGGCTAGTGCCATGGAGGCCTGCTCCTGCCACACCTTAGGGGTTTCTCCCGGGGCTCCTTGCTCAGGGACAGCAGCAACTTGTTCAGAAACTCTCCATTAATGACCACAGATGTCTTGATCCATGCCAGGTTTTGTTTCTCTCCCAGGAGGCCTCCAGGTTCTGAACTATCTCTCCTTCAGAATGGGCATGACCTTGGACAGCAGCTGTCAGGCAGAGAGAATATTCTTGACTTCTTTGGCTTATCTCCTGTGAGTACCCAAATTTGTGAGTACCCTTGCTTGACACACTGGATGGTTTCAAGGACTCCATCGTGGAGCCTGAGTTTATCAGCTATGGCTCTCAGCAGCTGGAGGTTCTGCTTATCTCCTCGTACACCTGGTACAGAGCATGGCCCCAGTTCTGAAAAAGGATGCTGGCCTCCTGTTGTCCCTGGCGCCAGTCCTCATACATGTCCTCATCCACCTTTTTGCAGGCCAGGCACAGCGTGAGCTGGGTCTGCTCCATGAAAGAGGTTAAGGCCTCTTTGTGGTCCACTCTGTCAAGACTTTCTCACAAAAGTGATCGAAGTTTACCGTCATCGTCTGCACCTTTGACATAGAGGTAGATGGAGCTGTAGGGGTTTCAGACAAGCTCGTGCATCCACTGTAGGATGCTGTTGAAGCCCTCATGGCCAGGACCTGGTACACCTACTTCGTCCCCAGTTCCATCACTATTATGCTATACTGGGTGCATGCCACAGGCTTATAGCAGATACTCCAAGGCCTCTTTGACTAGTGCCTCCTTATTAGGGGAACCTGCCAGGTACTGCAGCTGGTTGTCTTTCTCCTGCATTATCACTGTGTGTCAGGTGGCCAGCAGGCTCCAGAGCTCCAGCACCATCCTGTCCTTGTTGCTGTGCACATCACTCAGGAACCTTCAAATTTGGGAGAGGAACTTCCCATCAGCACAATTATTCCAGAGGTAGGTGTTCTCCTTAACATAGGGCCTCCTCCTCATCTGGGCAGTAGACAGCACTTGAAGGCCATGACATGCTGTGTGAGCGTGCCTGTCTTCTCTGAGAAGATGTACCCCACCTGGCCCAGCTGGTCGTTGATGCTGGTGCTGGGGGTTTGGCAGGCATTTCCTGGGGCTCGTGGCTTATCTGCATGTCCGAGTTGATGAAGACGCTATTCCCCAAATAGATGAATTTGTTGTCTATGATGACCATGACTATGGGCACCGTGATGCTGAGTAGGAGGGTAAGCGCCAGAAGATGAGATGGTGGTCACACGGTAAATGTGCTTCTCAGACACATAGTGGTGCTTGCACAGCATTGAATTTTGTCACCTTGTCCTAGAAGCCCAAGGTCAAGCACCGCATAGAGATCAGCACCTGAAGATTAGGGGCACCAGCCTATTCAGTAGTCGGTCTCTGTTGGTTCTCGTCAGTAGACACTGCCACAGTTCCTCATGGTCTTTGTGATAAAACTGGCCCAGATGATTATTCTGTAGCAGGTGTCTGGGTTCCGGATCCTAAAACTACGTGGGAGAATGTTGTCACTGTTGGGGGCGTATTTTTGGCTCTCCCACTTCAGGCACCACATAAAGTTGTAAATCTGACGTTTGGGTTCTTCACACATGGACCCTTGCCAATTGAATGAAGGCTCACTCCCACCACACCTCAGGGCTGTCTTGTGGGTGTTGGCGTCCTTGTTCTATGGCACCAAAACACATGCTCCTGAGCTGGACCCCCAGGGACTGCCACAACAGAGGGACATTCCTGGCCTGCAGGAAGTCTGTCCTCTCCTCACTGGCTCATGCCAGGGCTCTTGCTCATCTACATTCACATATCGGATGACGCCTGGTGCTCCTTGTGCAGGGACAGCAGCAGCTTGTTCAGAAACTTTCTGCTAATGACCAAAGCCAACTTTACCTGTGGCAGGTGTTTTTTGCTTTCCCAGTAGACTTCCAGTGTCAAAAATATCTCCTCCTCCTCCAGAGAGAGCATGTCCTTGGACAGTAGCTGGCAAGCAAAGCAGATATTCTCTGCTGTCTCCTGTGAATACTTGGATGTTTTCTTCCTGGAAACACTGGATGATATCAAGGATGCCGCACTGGAGCCTGTGTTTAATGGTTGTGGCTCCTAGATGCTGGGGGTGCTGCTCTATCTCCTCCTATAACTTGTGCAGGGTGTGGCCCTGGTTCTAAAGAAGGATGCTGCCTCCTGGTACCACTGGCACCACTCCTGGTGTGTGTCCTCATGCACTTTTTTGCAGGCTTGGCATAGCATGCTCTGAGTTTGCTCCACAGAGGAGGTTAACACCTCTTCCGTGGTCCACTCTATCAAGCCTTTCTCACAAAAGCAATCAAAGGTGACAAAGGCAGTGTCTGTGCCTTTGGTGTAGAGGTAGATGTAGCTGTCGGGGTTTCAGACCAGCACTGACTCTCACTCTCAAAGCTGTTGAAGCCATTGTTACCAGGACTTTGTACACCCTCTCCTACCTGAGCTGCCTCACCGTAATACTGTCCTGCATGCATGCCATGAGAACGTAGCTGTAATGCTGGGGCCTGTGTGATCAGCACCTTCTCATCAGGAAAAGCTGCCTGATAAAGTAGCTGGTTGGCCTTCTCCTGCACCATCACCATGTGGCAGATGGCCAGCAGGTGCCAGAATTCCCTCAACATCCTGCCCTTGTTGCTAGCATACCGTTTGGGAGCCACACTTTTTAGAAGAGCAGCTTCAAGTCAGCAAATTTGTTCCAGATATAGAGGTATTGTTAACATAGGGCTTCCTCCTCATTTGGACGGTAGACAGTGCCATTGATGCAGTACCTCTTGAAGTCATGATGTGCTGTGTGAGCGTGCCAGCCTTGCCCAAGAAGATGTACCCAGTGGCTCAGCTGTCGGTTGAAGCTCATGCTACAGGCTTTGGCAGGTATGTCTGGGTCAGGTAGTCCAACTGCACATCTGAGTTGATGAAGATGCTATTTCTCAGACAGATAGAATTCATCTGTGATTAACATGGCCTTCAGAAGTATGATGCTGTGCAATTTGGGGAAGCCCCAGAAGAGGAACGAGTCCCTGGTCACACTGTACATGTGCTTCACAGACACATGGTGTTTACATGACTTTGAATTTTGTCACCTTGTCCCAGAAACTCATGGTCAAGGCCATAGAGATCAGTGCCAGGGACATGAATGTCAGGATCACCAACCTGTTCATTAGACTGTCTACCCTGGTTCTCTTAAGATGGACCTTACCACAGTTCCTCATGATACTGTGTCAAAACTGGTTTAGATGATTATTCTATAGCAGCTACCTATGTTTTGGAACCTATAGGCACGCAGGAGGGTGTTGCCATTGTCTGGAGAGTATTTCTTCCCTACCACTTCAGGTGTATAAAATGGTATGTCCCACTCTTGGGTTCCTCACACCCCTGACCTGGGCCCTCTCCTGTTGCATTTGCACCTTGGGGCTGTCTCGTGGGTGTGATGGAGTCCTTGTTCTACAGCAACAACGCCATGCTTTTCACCTGGATCCCAAGGGACTGCCACGACAGAGAGATGTGCCTGTCCTGCAGGATATCTGTCCTCGGATTACTTGGCTCCTATCAGGACTCTCGTTCATCCACATTCACATTTTGGACTGGCTACCAGGGATCCTTGTGCAGGGACAGTGGCAGCTTGTCCAGAAATTCTCTGTTAATGACCACAGCCATCTTGGTAGATTTTGTTGCTCTGCCAGTAGGCCACCAGGATCCACACTATTTCCTTCTCCTCCAGAGTGAGCATTATCTCAGACAGTAGCTGGCAGGCAAAGTGGATGTTCTCTGCTGTCCCTGGCTTGGCTCCTGTGAGTACTCATATTTGATGTTCCCTTGCTTGAGACACAGGATGGTTTCGTGGACACCATTTTGGAGCTTTTATTTGATGGCTGTGGCTCCCAGCCACTGGAGGTTCTGCTCTATCACCTCATACACCTGGTGCAGGGAGTGGCCCGGGTGTTGAAAATGGATGCTGGACTCCTAATTATCACTAGTGTCACTTCTCCTACATTTCCTCATCCACCTTTTTGCAGGCCTGGCATAATGTAAGCAAGGTCTGCTCTGTAAACGAAGTTAAGGCCTCTTTGTGTTCACTCTATCAAGCCTTTCTCACACGGGTGATCAGAGATAAGAGAGATCAGAGATGAGAGCGAGTGTCTTTGGTGAAGAGGTAGCTGGAGCTGCCAGATTTTCTGACTGTCATGGGCATCTGATTTCAGATGATGTTGAAGTCCATCATGGCCAGGACCTGGTACACCTGTTCCTCATTCAGCTTTATCACTGTGATGCTGTTTTACGTATGTGCCAGGAGCACGTAACCGAAATTTTGGAATCTCTGTTACCAGCACCAGCTCATCAGGAGAAGCTTCCCAGTACTACAGCTGGTTGTCTTTCTCCTGCACCATCTTTGTATGGCAGATGGCCAGCAGGTGCCAGTACTCCCCCACCATCCTGTCCTTTTTGCAGTGCACATTGCTCAGGAGCCTGGTGCTTTGGAAGAGCATCTTCCCATCAGCACATTTGTTCCAGACATAGGTGTTCTTAAAATGGAGCTTCGTCTTCATCTGGGCAGTAGACAATGGCATTGATGCAGCACTTATTTAAGTCATGATGTGCTGGGGTGAGTGTGCCTGTCTTGTCTGAGAAGATGTACTTCATCTGGCCTAGCTGGTCATTGATGCTGGTGCTGTGGGGGTTGGCAGCCATCTCCTGGGATTCGTAGTTTATCCACATGTCCAAGTTGATGAAGATGCTATCCCCAAACAGATGAATTTGTCTATAATGAACATGCCAATGGACACCATAACCCTGTACAGGATGGGAAAGCCCCAGAAGATGAGGAAAGATTTGGTGTTCACACTACACATGTACTTCACAGACACATAGTGGTGTTTGCATGACCTTGAATTTCATACCTTGTCCCAGGAACCCAAGGTCAAGGCCATAGAGATCCGCACCAGGGATATGAATGTCAGGATCACCAGTCTGTTCAGCAGATGGTTTATCTTCTTCTTTTTTTGTGGGTTTGCTGGAGTTCCTCAAGATTTCTGTGTTAAAACTGACATAGATTATTCTGCAGCAGGTGTCTGTTTCATATCCTACAGCCATGTAGTAGGATGTTGCTACTGTTAAGGGATATCTCTTCTCTACCACTTCAGGTGCCCCATAAAGTAGTGTATCTGAATTTTGGGTTCCTCACACAACTGACCTTGCCAGTTCCATGAAGGCCCTCTCCTGTTGTCCCTTGGGGCTGTCTCGTGGGTGTTGGAGTCATTGTTCTCTAGCACCAATTCCGTGCTTTTCACCTGGATCCCAAAGGACTGCCATATCAGAGAAATGCACCTGGCCTGCGGGACAACTGTCCTCTGCTCACCTGGCTCCTGCCAGGACTCTTGCTCATCCACATTCACATTTTGGACCAGTGCCTGGGGCTCCTTGCTCTGAAACAGCAGCAGCTTGTCCAGAAACTCTCTGTTAATGACCACAGCCATGTTGATTTGTGGCAGGTTTTGTTGCTCTGCCACTAGGCTGCCAGGGTTTGCACTATTTCCTTCTCTTCTAGAATGAGAATGTCTTTGGATAGTAACTGGCAGGCAAAGCGGATATTTTCTGCTATCTCTGTCTTGTCCCCTGTGAGTACCCGCACTTTGCTATTTTCTTGCTTGAGACACCATCCTGGAGCCTATGTTTAACGGCTGTGGTTCCCAGATGCTGGAGATACTGCTCGATTTCCTCCTATACCTTGTGGAGGGTGTGGCCCTGGTTCTGAAGAAGGATGATGGCCTCCTGGTACCACTTATGCCACTCCTGGTTTGTATCCATATGTACTTTTTTGCAGGCCTGGCATAGTATGCTCTGAGTTTGCTTCGCAAAGGAGGTTAAGGCTACACTCTGTCAAGCCTTTCTCACAAAAGCAATCAAAGGTGACAAAGGCAGTGTCTGTGCCTTTGGTGTAGAGGTAGATGAGCTGTCGGGGTTTCAGACCAGCACTGACTCTCACTCTCAAAGCTGTTGAAGCCATCATTGCCAGGACTTTGTACACCCTCTCCTACCTGAGCTGCCTCACCGTAATACTGTCCTGCATGCATGCCATGAGAACGTAGCTGTAATGCTGGGGCCTGTGTGATCAGCACCTTCTCATCAGGAAAAGCTGCCTGATAAAGTAGCTGGTTGCTCTTCTCCTGCACCATCACCATGTGGCAAGATGGTCAGCAGGTGCCAAAAGTTTGGCAACATCTTATTGCCCGCACGTCGCTTGGAAGATTAGCTTCACGTCAGCAAATTTATCCCAGATGTAGAAGTCTTCTTGCTATAGGGCCTCCTCCTCATTTGGGCGGTAGACAGTGCCATTGATGACAGTACTTCTTGAAGTCATGATGAACATGCCAGTCTTATTCTAGAAGATATAACCCACCTGGTTCAGCTATTCATTGAGGCTCATGCTGCAGGCTTTGGCAAGCATGTCCTGGGGCAGGTCATCCTTCTGCATGTCCAAGTTGATGAGGATACTATTCCTCAGATAGGTAGAATTCATCAATGATAAATATGGCCATGAGCGCCATGAAGCTGTGCAAATTGGGAAAGCCCCAGAAATGAAGAATGACTCAGTGGTCACAATGTATGTGTGTTTCTCAGAACTTCGTGTTGCTCCACGACCTTGAATTTTGTCACTGAAGCTCAAGTTCAAGACCATAGAGATCCACACCAGAGACATGAAGGTCAGAATCACCAGCCTGTCCATGAGACTGTTTACCTTTGGGCTCATCAATGGAACTTGCCACAGCTCCTCATGATCTTTGTGTCAAAACTGGCTTTGATGATTATTCTGTAACAGGTGACTATGTTTTGGATCCTACAGCTATGTAGGAGCATGTTGCCACTATCTGGGGAATACTTCTACCCTCCCACCTCAGGTGCCCTATAAAGTGGTGTGTCCAACTTTTGGGTTCCTCACAAACCTGTCCTTGTCAGTTCCACAAAGGTCCTCTCCTGTTGCACCTTGGGGCTGTCTCGTGGGTATGATGGAGTCAGTGTTCTACAGCAACAACTTCATGCTTTTCACCTGGATCCCCAAGGGACTGCCACATCAGAGACATGTGCCTGTCCTGCAGGGCATCTGTCCTCTGTTCACCCAGATCCTTCCAGGACTCTTGCTAATCTACATTCACATTTTGGACCGGCTACCGGGTCTCCTTGCTCTGGAACACCAGCAGCTTGTCCGGGAACTCTGTGTTAATGACCACAGCTGTCTTTACCTTTGTCAGGTTTTGTTGCTCTCCCAGTAGGCCGCCAGGGCCCAAACTATTTCCTTCTTCTCCAGAATGAGCATTATCTCGGACAGCAGCTGTCAGGCAAAGTGGATATTTTCTGCTGTCTCTGGCTTGTCCCCTATGAGTACCCACATTTTGATGTTTCCTTGTTTGAGACACTAGATGGTTTCAAGGACACTGTCCTAGAGCCTGTGTTTAGTGGCTCTCTGCCACTGGAGATTCTGTTCTATCTCCTCATACATCTTGTGCGTGACCTGACCCTGGTTCTGAAGAAGGACACTGGCCTCCTGGTTCTGCACACCACTCCTGATGGGTATCCTTGTCTACTTTTTTGCAGGCCTGGCACAGCCTGCTCACAGTTTCCTTTTCAAAGGAATTAAGGCCTCCTTTGTCGTCCACTTTGTCAAGTCTGTCTCACAATAGCAATCAAATATGACAGAATCTGGGCCTTTGGAGAAGAGGTAGATGTTGCTGTCGGGGTTTTAGATTAGCACTGATATCTGCTTTCGGATGCTGTTGAAGCCATCATGGCCAAGACCAGTAACTCCCATTCCTCCCCCAGCTCCATCATGGTTGATCCTGTCCTATGTGTGTACCAAGAGCACATAGCCAAAATTCTGACGCTGTTACCAGACCGGCTTATCAGAGGAGGCTGCCTGGTACTACATCTGGTTGTCTTTCTCAGGCACCATCTTTGTGTGGCAGATGGCCAGCAGGTGCCTGAACTCTTGCACCATCCTGTCCTTGTTGCTGTGTACATCACTCAGGAGCTTAGCATTTTGGAAGAGCAGGTCCCATCAGCACATTTGTTCCAGAGGTAGGTGTTCTCCTTAAAATAGGGCCTCCTCCTCATCTGGGCAGTAGACAGTGGCATTGATGCAGCACTTCTTGAAGGCCATGACGTGCTGTGTGAGCGTGCCTGTCTTCTCTGAGAAGATGTACCCTACCTGGCCCACCTTGTCATTGATGCTGGTGCTGTGGGATTTGGCAGGCAAGTCCTAGGGCTCATGGTTTATCTGCATGTCCGAGTTGATGAAGATGCTATTCTCCAGATAGATGAATTCATCTATGATGAACATGGCCATGGGCACTATCATGCTGTGCAGGATAGGGAAGCCCCTGAAGGTTTGATGGTCACACTGTACATGTGCTTCACAGACACATGATGGTGGTTGCATGACTTTGCATTTTATTACCTTGTCCCAAAAGCCCAAGGTGAATGCCATAGAGATCAGTACCAGGGACATGAAGGTCAGGATCACCAGTCTGTTCAGCAGACTGTCTACTCTGGTCCTCTTCAGATGGACTTTGCCACAGTTCCTCATGATCTGTGTGTCAGAACTGGCTTAGATGAGTATTCTGTGCCAGGTGTCTGTGTTTGAGTTTTACAGCCGCGTTACAGAACGTTGCCACTGTCAGGGGAATATTTTTTGCCTTCCCACTGTGGTTGCCCATAAAGAGGTGCATCTGATTTTGGGGTTCTCACACACCTGACCTTGCCAGTTCCATGAAGACCTGCCCCACCATACCTCAGGGCTGTCCTGTGGGTGTTGGAATCCTTGTTCTGGTGCACCAACCACTTGCTGCTCAGCTGAATTCCTAGTGATTACCATGTCAGAGAGATGCGCCTGGCCTACAGGATGTCTCTCTTCTCACCTGGCTCATGCCAGGGCTCTTGCTCAACCACATTCACATTTTGGACCAGTGCCTGGGGCTCCTTGCTCTGGAACAGCAGCAGCTTGTCCAGAAACTCTCTGTTAATGACCACAGCCATGTTGACCTGTGGCAGGTTTTGTTGCCCTGCCAGTTGGCCTCCAGTGTCCGCACTATTTCCTTCTCCTCCAGAATGAGAATGTCCTCGGACAGTAGCTGGCAAGCAAAGCAAATATTCTCTGCTGTCTGGTTTGACCCCTGTAAGTACACTTGGATATTTTCTTCCTTGAAACACTGGATGGTGTCGAGGTCGCCATCCCAGAGCCTCTGTTTAATGACTATGTCTCCCAGCACCTGGAGGTTCTGTTCTATCGTCTTGTACACCTTATGCAGGGTGTGGCCTAGTTCTGAAGAAGAATGCTGATCTCCTGGTGCTCCTGGCACCACTCTCCATAAGTATCCTCATCCAACATTTTGCAGGACAGGCACAGCGTGAGCACGTTTTGCTCAGGAGAGGAGGTTGAGGCCTCCTCCAGGGTCCACTTTTCAAGCCATTCTCATACCAGCAATCAAAGATGACAACTTCTCTTGACTTTTCTTTCATGTATTTCTAAGAAAATTTTTATGTCCAGTGACCTTTTAGGTGATATTTGGGTAATATCAGTATGCTTCTATTAAAGTGATATTAAAACTTTTATGTGGTCTGAGTATTTGCATTCTCCTCCATAGCCCCAATTTATATATTGAATAGGTAATGCCTGATATGATGGTATGAGCAGTTCAGGCCTTTGTGCCATACCTACCTAGCTCATGAGATTCCACCCCTCATGAATAGGATTAATGCTTTTATAAAAGACATGCCACAGAGCTCTCCTGGCATTTATTTATTTATTTATTTATCCTCACCCAAGGATATTTTTCCATTGATTTTTACTGAGAGTAGAAAAGAGAGGGAAAGACAGAAAGAAACATCAATGTGAGAGAAACACATTGATTGGTTGCCTCTTGCATGAGCCCTGACCAGGCCCCAGGCCGGGGAGGAGCCCGCAACCAAGGTATGTGCCCTTGCCTTGAATGGAACCTGGACCTTTTGGTCCACAGGCCAATGTTCTATCCACTGAACCAAACGGGCTAGGGCTCTCATGGCTTTTGCACCACAGCAAAAATTGCTTAAAAAGAGGGCCCTCACCCAACTTTCAAGATCAAATTCCTGGCCCCTTGTTCTTAAACTTTCTGCCTCCAAAACTGTGAGAAATACATCTTTTTGTTTGTTTATAAGATACCCAGTCTGTGGTATCCTATATAATAAAAAGGCAATATGAAAATTGACTGTCACACCCTCGCACAAGATGGCCGCCCCCATGTGGGCACAAGATGGACACCACAAGATAGCGGCAGGGAAGGGCAGTTGGGGGGTGACCAGACCAGCAGGGGAGGGCAGTTGGGGACAACCAGCCTGGCAGTGGGGGGGCAGTTGGGGGTGAACAGGCTGGCAGGGGAGCAGTTAGGTTTCAATCAGGCTGGCAGGGGAGTGGTTAGGGGCAATCAGGCAGGCAGGCAGGCAGGCAGGTGAGCGGTTGGGAGCCAGCAGTCCCAGATTGTGAGAGGGATGTCCGGCAGTAGGACACCCCCTGAGGGGTCCTGGATTGGAGAGGGTGAAGGCTGGGCTGAGAGCCACCTCCCCCTGCCCGCCCCCCGTGCATGAATTTCATGCACCGGGCCTCTATTTTTATAATAGTCCAAACAGACTTACCACTGGAAGACAATTTGCCATTGGCTATTTTAACAAAGAATGAAACTTGGCGACCAGAGTGTGTATTTGCATGGTAACCATTACCAATCCAGCTTTTGTCCTGAAGAGGAAGATTTCCCAAGCTATTTAATAATATATATTATTGTCTGGGTTAATTACACCATTAATCCAGAGGAAAGAAGGAAATCTATTCAATTAAAGACAAGTGTAATTTTGTACAATTAATCATAATCTTCTTAAGGGAAATAAAAGTAATTTGTTTTTAGTAAGAGGGAGGCTATAGTTATTCATGAGAGTGGAAAACTCACTTATTAATACATCATGTTTACTTTGAATGTGGTGACATATGTTGCAGTTTTGCTGTTAGTCTTTGGCCTGAAAAAGCATGTGCTAAGTCTTGTCATTTCTGGTTCTGATAATCTGCTTTGATGACATATTAAAAATGCAGTTTGGTGTTTCAGTACATAAATCTCAATCATCCCAAGAGAACAGCACCAAACCCTCAGAGAGCTTTCCAACAAGAGACGATGACACTTAATAAACTCCAGGATTCGTGATGTGACTTGTCACTGGTTCAGCCGGAAGGAGCAGGAGAATGTCACGGTTGCTACAGTGGCCACTCGGAAGCTGTGTTCTATAAATCTGGACAATCAACTTCTGGAAACTCGCCCCTGGGATGAGGATACAGCGTGTGTCAGCCATGGATCTCGAAAACCTTTGATTGCTGGGGCTGTGATTTAGGCAGCAGACATTTTTCTTGTGCACAGAAACAAGCATGGTGTTCCTCAATTCCTATCTCCCTGGATCTGAGAGATCTAAGTCCTTCATAAAACTTTATAGTCAGCTTTCTTAAGACATCCATTTCACAGCGAATCACATACTACTTTTGCATTTTTGTTCCATTTCACATTTTTATTTTTGTCTTTCCCATGAAAGCTGAATGCATTTGAAACATTAGCTTATGTGGCAATGGAGGAAAACTTTCTAACACAGGTGTGGGCAAACTTTTTGACTAGAGGGCCACAATGGGTTCTTAAACTAGACCGGAGGGCCAGAACAAAAGCATGGATGGAGTGTTTGTGTGAACTAATATAAATTCAAAGTAAACATCATTACATAAAAGAGTACGGTCTTTATTTTCAATAGTTTTATTCATTTCAAATGGGCCGAATCTGGCCCGCAGGCCGTAGTTTGCCCACAGCTATTCTAACATCATTGTTCGTTTATGAGGTGGGAAGAGAATAGCCCAA
>NW_006284244.1:30450-34111 GCF_000327345.1 Myotis davidii
GCCCGTAGTTTGCCCACGGCTATTCTAACATCATTGTTCATTTATGAGGTGGGAAGAGCATAGCTCTAGCAGCCAGGGCAAGAACTTAAGCCTCTGGTCACAGTTCACCCACCACTTAGCTCTGCTTCTCTGAGAAAGTTACCTTAATCTCAATAGGCCTCACTTTCCTTGTCCATAAAATTATGGACAGTTTTTCACGACTGCTGTGCATATTAAGTCAAAGTATCAGCGTGGGCAGTTAGAGTTATTAATATAAGGAAGAAAGCAAAAAAGAAATAACTTTCATAAACTGGGAAGCAGGTACAAATAACAGAACAGAATTTCCATCTAGCATACTGCTAAATAGACCCATTAGCACACTCTCAGGACGGGACAGGGAAACCTCCTTAGAAATGCCAAAAGCCAGGTAAGGGTGCTGGGTGGGAGGAAATTCCTCTGCTAGGTGCATGCTGAGTAAGAACTAGAATGTAATGAAACTTTTGGACATGCGGTAATGCGAGTCAGAGTGAGGAAATAGAGGGGCAGGGCCTAGTGAGGGAGCACTCGGAATGGTAACTGGATTGGATAGAGGGTATGAAACCCCAATAGAATTTACTGGGAGGAGGGCCCAATCCAAGCCCGTGAAAAGTTAGAAGTTTAGGTTGGATAACTTAATGGTTCTGCCAGTTCCTTTACCTAAACCAAGAAGATATATGGAGGATGAACAAAAGTCTGGTGACAGTGCTTCTAGAGCCTGCCCACCCTCTTGGTCCCCAAAGGTGTATTAATTCCCCTTAATTTACAATAAAATTTTATCATGTTTAAACTTTTTCACGCGTGCATTATCCAGCAGCGCTTTGCAGCTTGGCTATAGAGAAGAAAGCAAACGGTCGCAATGTATTAGCCTGCTGGGGCTGCCATAACAAAATTCCACAGACTGGGTGGCCTAAATAACAGGTATTTACTTTCTCAGAATTCTGGAGGCCTAGAAGTCAAAGGTCAAGACGTCATCATGGTTTGTATCTGGGGCGATCTTTCCTCCTAGCTTGCCGATGGCTGCCTCCTCGCTGTGTCCTCACATGGCCTTTCCTCTGTGTGCACACACAGGGAGAGAGAGAAAAAGAGGGAGCTCTCTGGTATCTCCTCTCCTCCTTATAATGACACCTGTCCTATGGGGTCAGGGCCTCACCCTTACTGTAGACTGAATGTTTGGGTCACTCCACAATTCATCTGCTGAAATCCCAATCCCCAGTGTGATGGGATTAGGCAGTGAGGTTTTGGGGAGGTAACTAGGGCCCAAGGGCAGAGCCCTTATGAATGGGATTAGTTCTCTTATAAAAGAGACCCAGAGAGTTCCTTTGCCCCTTGTGCAGTGAGAGGTTATAGTGAGAAGAACCAGGAAGAGCATCCTCACCAGGCACTGAATCTGCCAAAGACTTGATCTTGGACTTCCCAGCCTCCAGAGCTGTGGGAAATAACTGTGCTGTGAATAAGCCATCCTGTATTTTTTTAAAATATATCTTATTGATTTCTTACAGAGAGAAAAGGAGAGGAATAGAAAGCCAGGAACATCAATGAGAGAGAAACATTGATCAGCTGCCCCCTGCACAGTCCCCACTGGGGATGTGCCGACAACCAAGGTACATGCCCTTGACTGGAATTGAACCTGGGACCCTTCAGTCCGCAGGCCGACACTCTATCCCCTGAGCCAAGCCGGTCAGGCAGACATCCTGTATTTTGTTACAGAAACCAAAATGGATTAAGACAGCTCTAATGACCTCATCTAATCTTAACTAATTTTCCTTAAAGGCTCAATTCCAAAGGCAGTCACATTGAGGTTTAGAGCTTCTACACAGTTCAGTTCATACACATGAATCACAACTGGCAACCTACTTTAAGTAAAAGTTTCTGTGTGCATCCAGTAGGCCCAAGTTTCTACTCTGCGTAAATATTTAATCAAAATCCAAGATGGGGATGGGTCTCTGTAGCTTATGGATAAGGAACAGAACGTAGTGATCATTAAAATGAGGTCCCCACAGTCCCATATGTGCAATATAGAAATGCAGAAGCCCTTACATTTCAGTTCAGTTTCAAATATTAAAACCATGCATTGTAGATTCTGGCTTTCCCAGATGAACTTGGAAGAGTGAGAATGTGCAGAGCCCAAGTGCAGTCAAGGGTGCCAGGAGGAATCTGTTAGGAGGTGGCATGTCTCAGGGCCATGCCAGGGCCCCTGGTAAAAATCTGCCCATGCCTGGAGTCACAGGGCCAAGATGAGGAATGCTCACTTAAGTCTGGGAAACACAGCAGGTGAATTGAGAGCCAAGTGAGACAGTGCAGCCAGAAGGTGCTGAAGAAGCCAAGAGGTGGAAATGGAATGGCAGGAGGATGGGATCAAAGGATTGAGGCTAGCTTCAGAACTAACTCTGGGAACATTGAGCTCTCTTATGTGTAGGTTGGCAAACATACTAAACAGAGGGCTTGATCTTGGCAGATAAAAAAAGGAGTTTCATGAAATTTCAGGCATTATGCTCTTTCGCGGCACTTCCTGATGGAATGTCCAAGCTAGGTGATCTCATCTAGGAATAATACTAATCCTACTTTGACTAATGGTCTTTTTCATCATTAAAAGTGAAATTTTAAATTAGGATTTTATTCTTTATATATAAATTATGCCATCTTGTAAAATATTGATGAGTAGTATCTATAGTTACTTTTTTTGTAATATTTCTTGGCTATTATTCATTTACTCTATGAATATTACATCCTCAAAGAATTATTCTCTGACCTGAGACCCCACATTGGATCAAAGCCCCCAGTCATGCCCTCTCCTAAAAGCCTACATTTCTCCTTTATAGGCCTTCTCACTATTGCAATTAAATAGTAATTGCATGATTAATTGTTTAATGTCTTTCTTCCCTGCCAGATTATTTCCCCAATGAAAACAGGAACCAAGTCTGTTTTAATAATAGCCATATCTGACACGGGTTCTTGCCCATAGCAATACATTTTGTAAAAAATTTTTTATTTAAATTTATTGATTTCAGAGAGGAAGGGAGAAGGAGAGAGAGATAGAAACATCAGTGATGGAAGAGAATCACTGATTGACTGCCTCCTGCACGCCCCACACTGAGGATCAAGCCAGCAACCCAGGCATGTACCCTGACTGGGAATGGAAACGTGACCTCTTGGTTCATAAGTCAACGCTCAACCAGTGAGCCATGCCGGCCGGTCTTAGCAAAACATTTTTTAAAAATGAGTTCTTTCATTCACTCATTTATTCATCCATTAGCTAATGTTTTTGTATTCACAAGCCCTAGAAACTGTAAACTATAAACAGGGAAGCAAAAATTAATGCGCTTGCATTCAAAAAGTTCACAATTTAGTACAGAAAGTTCCTCTTGAGAACCTGATGACATCTGCCATGCTTACAGATCCTTGGAAGTCTACTCACTATCTTCCTAAAATTCCTTGAATTCTGACATCAGAATCCCCTTCTGAAAGGCAGACTTGAAAACACGTACAAGGTTAGGGGAGGAATGGAGGAGGGCATCAGCACGTCCTGCTGTGGCTCAGAAAGGGCTTCCACTGGAAGTGAGGTGATTTCACCAGGAGAAGAAGTGGGAGCATCAGAGGTTAAGGGAGATGGTGTTTGTTTGGAAAAGCATGGAGGTGTGAAGGA
>NW_006284244.1:34207-40069 GCF_000327345.1 Myotis davidii
AAACTACCCTGGGCTGGAAAAGATTAAACATCTCCATCCTGCTTCTCCCAGACTCCTTGGGGAGCCTCTTTGGCATGAGTGCCAACTCCATCAAAATGAAAGTGCCCGTGGACACTTTTCATTCAAAATGTAATAAGCGGTTGTAAATGTTAAAACACACATTCCTTACAACTTAGACTACGCGGCAGACTGGAGCGAGGAATGTTGAGAAAACCAACCCTGCGTGTGACTCGCAGAAGGTGTGTCTGTGCAGAACTCTGAGGCAGCGTCCTGATCTTTTTTCTTGCAATGACAGCATGGGCTGCATTGAGCGGCTAGGTGTACCACGTGCACTCTGGGCACTGGGGGTTATCATTTCTGATGAATAAAATTTTCAAAAGATCTGGATTTTGGGGGATTATAATTCTTAGTTTATGACATAACTATCTGTGGACGGTTCAGCCTACTTACCTTTAGCTGCAGTTTCAAACTTCATCTACTAAGATAATGGGCTTTCAATTAAAATTTTTTGTTGTTGTTAATCCACCTGGAGGATAATTTTCCATTGATTTTAGAGAGAGTGTAAGGGGAAGGGAAGAGAGAGAGAGAGAGAGAGAGAAAGAAGAGGGAGAGAGAGAGAGAGAGAGAGAGAAAGAGAGAGAGAGAGAGAAATATCCATGTGAGAGAGCCACAGTAATTGGTTGCCTCCTGCATCTGCCCCAATGTCATAACTATAGTGATAATGACAGGAAATAAGTCGAGAGTGTTACAATGTTATAGCAATATAGAATAATTAAAGAGTGTTACAGGAAATGTAGAAAATCATCTTGTACTCTGGTTAACACTTGTGTGATGACATATGTTACTGATAGCCACCTGGACTGCTGTAGGTCAGAACAGGCTTAAAAACGGGTCTCCGACTAGACATCGATCATCACCTTGGTCCATGCGCCACGCTGCCTTGCTCCACGCTGGACGGCAGAAGAATGGCCAAACCTCCGATTGTGAGACTCCGGTCACCCACTTCCCGCTGTCTTTGGGTGGCTGGCCATCTGGTTGGGTTGAGTCAGCGGGAGGAGGGCGACCGAAGTCTCGCGAGGAAATGTTTCTACATTTCCTATAGCACTCTAATTCTTTTCTATTGCTATAAAAATGTAACACTCTCTACTTATTTCCTATCATTATCACTATTACTATGACACCCAACCAGGCAGGGAACCTGCAACCCAGATACGCCCCGTGACCAGAATCGAACCCAAGATCCTTTGGTTTAAGGGCCAACACTCTAACCACTGAGCGATGTCTGCCAGGGCTCAATTAATTTTGAAATAGTTGCTTTATTGAGATATAATTACATACCCTATAATTTACCCACTTAATGTATACAATGCTTTCAATTAATTTTTCATATTTAAAACTATCGTTTTCTCTAAAATTCTTTTGCAATTAAATGGTATTCCTTTCCTAACAAGACAAAATACTATAAAGTATGTATATTTAAAAGTTTAGCTAATTGTCCTTATACTAGTACATAAAGACTATTTTCAGGTGCCCCTGTTTATTGGAGTCAAGAAAGAATATAGTCTGATGTGGGTTTAAATTAGAGAAAAATTAAATATGTGGTCAGAACAGTATCAGAAGTGGCCTGTGCAGTGAGAAGAGAAGACTGAAGGTGGGCTGTGCTCATGGCTCTCCTTGTTGCTCCGCTGGGGAGAGCAGACCTAGTGTAATTGACAGCCTCTCAGCTCACTGTCAAGGGCTTAGGGAGAAGCTCCCCCTCCAGCACACCTGGCTCATGGTGGATGTGCTGTGATGGGTGTATTCTCGCCCAGGTAGCAGTGCTGTTGTACTGAGGGGGACAATAGTAGTCTTGGGCTTACACTAAAGTATGTGTTGAAAAAAGGAAGCTCAGCCTAACCATTACTGTAGATACACAGTGAGAACAAAATGGAAGGTTTTGAGAAGTTTGAATGCCACCTCACATTGTGTGTTAATGATCTTTGGGGTCGCTGGGATAGATCTAATAAACCATGCTTTTTGCTGAAATAACAATTATAGGAAAAATATAGCCCTTTTCCTATTGCAATCGACAGAACTGTCCACAAAGATTGAACCTCTCTGGTTTGCCCTGGGATACTGGATCCGAGAATACTCTTGGCCTTTAGGCTGACCCACACATTGGTCAGTTGTGTAAAACAGATGTTTCTTTCCAAGGTTGCATATCCGTGGGTAGTGAGAGAGGGGCTTGAACAAATTTGCTTCAACTCATCCTGATAGCATTGCTAGACTATTAGTTGCTAAATGCAGCTTTTATCTTGTAACTTTTGGGGTCAAAGTGCCTCCCTATTTAATGGCTGCATATCCCTTTAAGGTCTGCTATCACCCATTGTATTCACTTTTAGTGAAGTATAGCTCCTATTGTATTGCTTCACATAGATGAGTGTGGATGGGAGAGTTGGAAGGGGTTGACCTCAGCGAACATACCTTAAAACAATGTACCTCCCCCGCGCTGCATATCCCACGGCCAGCTGTGTCTCCTGACAGACCGACCGACACCGCCCACTTCTCCTAATGCCACTTCTTCGAAATAGACTCGCCCAGGCCGAAAACTGACCTCTGCGCATGGGCCACGAAGTTCCATTCGCAGGTAGGTGCATGCCTGTATGTGGTATTTTGTGGAAGAGCCATACTCAAGGGGCCAAAGAGCCACATGTGGCTCGTGAGCCACGGTTTGCCAACCACTGTCCTATAGTATTCACTTTCAGTAAAGTCTGCTTTGATGTGTTGTCCTCTGCTTGCAAAAATAGATGCTATAAAAATCACCTTATAGTATACTAGAGGCCTGGTGCACAAAATTTAGGATTGGTGGGGGGATGGCAGGGGCATCCCCCAGCCTGGCCTGTACCGTTTCACAATCTGGGACCCCTCAGGGAATGTCTGATTGCCAGTTTGGGCCCAATCCTGCAGAGATCCCCGTGGATTGGGCCTAAACTTGCAGTTGGACATACTTCTCACAATCCAGGACCACTGGCTCCTAGCCGCTTGTTTGACTGCCTGATCACCCCTACCACCTCTGCCTCGCCCCACCCCCACTCCCACCCCAACGCCACCGTGGCTTCATCCGGAAGGTTGTCTGGAAGGATGTTCAGAAGGTTGTTTGGCTGTCTGGTCTAATTAGCATATTATGCTTTTATTATTATAGACAGTTTTTCATGACAGCAAAGTCTGCCATATTCCTTAGTGTGTTGTGTTCTTTATGAGGACCTATGAGGAGGAAATTTCACTCAGATCGCTCTGCTGCACAAGAATATGTATTTCTTATAGCTGTTATTACTTGTAACTAATCATGTTTCCTTAGTTGCTTTGGCCACTAGGCAACTCGGAATCACATATGCAACTCTTCTTTAGTACTGAATATGTAACCGGACAATCAGTGGGTCTGTGCTGCCTGTCACTACTTGAGCCAATTAAGCAGAGACAGGGTTGAATCATATATTAGCATTTATTCCAATACTGCTGGCAGTATGAAGGAGCAGCAGGTCATCCACAAAAATCTGCTCTGCGCCCACCATAAGCTAGCTGCTTATATTGGGTAGAAGGACAAAGATTACATGCGGAAGTAAGCAAAAGGGTATGCCAAATGGGCAGTTTACAGGTAATGGGGGCTGGAGATTTGCAAAGGCCTGTGCGTGTGCAAAGACTGGGATCTTCAAAGGCCTGTGGTTATGCAAAGGGTTTGGGTCTTTAAAGGGCTAGTGCCTCTGGTTTCTGCAACAAGGTTGTTAATCTTTCCATGATAATAGGCAGCTCCCAGATGGGGAGGATGGGCCGCATTTCCAGGTGAGCTCCCTAGTTCCATGTGCAACTCCCAGCCAGATTAAAATGTACCGTCTTTAATCCAAACACAATAATCACAGTAAACAGAGCATGATTACTATTTCTTAAAATTATAGCTGGTCCCCAACCATGTTCTATTTCTTCTCCTATTAAATATATTCTTATGGCTTGACTTTATTTTATTTTATTGGCTTGACTTTATTTATATAACTTTTCCACTGACCTCATGTTATTGTTCTGGCCTTGGGGGCTGAGGGTGGTCCCTTGCCTTGTAAAGTCATTTTCTAATGAATTTAAAGTGACAGTTCACAGTCCCAATAAGCGTGCACAAGAATTCCAATTTCTCCACATTCTCACCAACACTTATTTTCTTTTGAATAGTAGCCATCCTAATGGGCATGAAGTTTTACTTATATATTTTTGCACGTCATTTCAAATACCTTTTGGATCTAGGACCTAGGTTCTAGGTGGAATAAAAATAATATTTAAAAAAGAATGCTTAATTTGCTTAGTTTTTTCTCTCTTCCCCTTCTTTTATTCTGCTTCCAGCCCTCAAGTCCAGCTTTCCCATGCATTCATATCTTCTCCCTTTTTTCTGATTTTTTTTCTGTTAATATAATTTTGCACTTTGTTTCAGTCCTGTTGTCCCAGGTTGTGTGTGTGTATGTTTTAAGTAGTAGGGGCTATTGTTTACACTTCATCTCTAATGATATTATATCAAGAAACGCTTCCTTTTTTACAGTATAACTGTAACTAATGCTCAACTTTTACTTTATTAACTCTGAGTACTTAGCACCTATATTTGTTTGCAGCAACTGATGCTCATTTTATGAGTCCTGCAAGAGTATTCAATCATTCAATTAACTTTTCTTGAGCTCCTCTTATATGGTGTTTTTGATAGGGCAACACCTCTTGAGATGAATGGTAATGTCCAGCTGAGCTGAGGCCCATTTCTGTGGCAACTTGGGGGAAGGGACAGGTAGGATAGGTTTTGGTATGAGCCTGATATTTAGGGACCACTTCTTCCAAGTAGGGCATGCATTCGCCAGCCAAAGACAAACACTGGGTGAAAGGCAGACACTGGAACTCCGAATAATGTACAGTTGACCCTTGAACAACCCTGGGGTTAAGGGCACCTGCAGCCATCACCCCAATCGAAGATTCACTTATAACTGCCTATATTCTGGGTTCTATGGTGACCAACCTGTATCGTTTTAATGGGGACTGTCCTGATTTTAAAACGTGAAGTCCAGCGTCGTAACAACACAATTACTTCCAGGCAAACTGGAGTGGTTGGTAATCAGAGCTCTAATATTGACCACAGCCCCGCCCCCCCACGTCCCATGGGGTAAGGAGTACATTTCACATTTAGCAGCAGGCTTATGCCACCTCCCTTTCTGCATCAAGACTACAAGTCCCAGCATGCAGTGCATCCCCTTTCTGGCCAGTCCTTGGCCAGCCCGGCTCATTCACTCCAGTGTCCTCTTTGGGCGCGGCGCCTGGGAACCCGTGCGCGCAGACGTCGACGCGCTGACGCATTACTCTTAGTGCCTCTTCCCGGCCTCCTGGTTGGCCAGAGTCGGGGCGGGAGGCGGGGAACAGGCTGCTTTTTCTCGCGGCGGTTAGAGCTCCCAGCGGCGGTGCTATAAAAGTCGCGAGTCTGGAAGTCTGGAAAGGGGCCGGCACTTCTAGGCCTCTTTCCTCCAAGTTTCCGACTCCCCGGTCCAAGATGGACAAAGTCTGTGCTGTTTTTGGAGGCTCCCGGGGCATTGGCAGGGCAGTGGCCCAGTTACTGGCCCAGAAGGGCTACCGACTGGCCATCGTCGCCAGAAATCTGGAAGTGGCCAAAGCCGCCGCCGGTGACCTCGGCGGTAGGTATCGAGGTGGAGTTGTCCAGTTGTGTGGCTGCGGTCCCAGCTCCTTAAGTTCCCTCGTTTGTAAAGGGAGCGGGTCTGGCCTTTAGGGCTCTGGGGTTTAGCAAATGCAGCTGCCCACGTGCAGGAGCACCCCTCCCGAGCTGTGCAGAGACACCCCCCACCCCCGTCT
>NW_006284244.1:40154-44353 GCF_000327345.1 Myotis davidii
ACTTAGTTGTCTTGTGAGGCCCTATTAATAGGCACCCGCCCCCCTAGTGCTGGCCTTGGGAGCTATTTTGTCCTGGCGTCTGGAAGGAGAGCCACACAGCAGCTAACTTTGTATGTAGGGCAAGGGGCTCACCCATCCGGGCAAGATCACAGGTGGCCGGGAGGCAGGGGCTGGGCGGGAGGGAGTTGAGGCTGGAAAGGTAGGCGCGTCAACACCTGGCCCCTCTTGCTGAGGGCTGTTCCTGCCTGTGTGTGGATGCCTCAAACTGTTGCAGCCAGTTTTGAGATGTACCTGCTTTGCTCCATAAGCACTTAATTCGTTATTAAATTCTTTTGGTGACTTTTACAAGTGGGCAATTGAGAATTTGTTCTGCCAGATTCCTTTTAGTTACATTTAAACCTCAGCTTTATTTTCCTCCTGTTTCATAATGGATCAGTTACTTGTTTTCCGAATTTCAGTCTCTTGGTGGTAAGGAGGTATTAAGATGCTGCAGTTTGTTTAATTGCTAGGACGGACAGGTGCACCTCGTTCACTACCAGGAATAGAGAGAGGCCTGGGGATGCATTTGGTGGCTGGAACCTTTACAGTAACATTAGTTCACCCTAATTGGTTACACTGGTTAGGAGAGTTTTAGACTTTCTAAAAGAAAACACACACACACCTAAGTTATAGACCAGGGAGAGTTTCAGTGAATGCTTCTTGCTCATATTCCTTGCTATTATGTTACTTTGACAAAGGGGTGAACAAGGTGGTCCTTAAGGAGTCAGGGCAGCCATCATGTTTGCCGGACTAGATGGGAACTGTTGGCTGAGCCTTCAAGGGTTGTTGTGGACCCAACAGCTCTTCAGATGAAAGCCACGAGTGAGAGACAGGATGCTCGGGGCCCCTCATTTCTTTGAATCATGTTCCATGAGTGGCTTACACCCAGAAGTGTGACTTCCCAATGATTTACTGTTTTTAAAGACTTGAGGGAGTACTTCTAGTGTTAACAGGTAGGCAGGGTCTGCCAGAAATAAGTAGTTAAAAAAATCTACCTTTCAGAGTGTTAAAATGCTGTATTATTAAATAGAGAGTGCTCTTTGAAGTGTAACTTTCTGCTTTTTAAACATTTGTAAAAATGAACATAAAAAAATAACTGTTGCTTTGAGTAAAAGGTTTTCATGGTTTGTAGTTTAACATTTTTTTAAAAAATCTCTCCTAATGGTCAGGCTGGAATAATAGTAATAGTAGTGGTAGCAGTAGGAGTAATAATAATAAAACATGTACCATAATGAAGAAGGAAAAGAAAAAAGGAACCCTAGAGTTTATGCTCAGGGCAGGACCAGGAAAACAACTGGACAAAACCCTAAGAGAATTTGACATAAGTTTCAACAAAGGAATATAAAACCCAGAAGATTGATGAATTGAGTAGGTGGGGTCAGTGTCAAAGATAAAAGTATTGTTAGGTAAATTTTATAAAGCATTATGAACCCCCCCAAAAGCTTTTCCCTTTTTGTTGATTAAAAACAAGTTTTAAGGTGTATATTCTGTACTATTACTTTATTTCTCCTTGTTCTCCACTGCCCCCACTCCAGTTTTATTAGATTGAACTTCTTGGGAGCAGGAACCCATGACATCATCTTTCATCTCTATGTTCTTGTTTAGCACAGGCCTAGCTCATGGTAGTTGCTTAACAAATGTATACTAAATAGTTTTTAAGTTCCAGTTACAACTTATAACGAATTCTGATCTTTGCTTTGTAGGTGGTCATTTGGCATTTAGCTGTGATGTTGCCAAAGAGCATGATGTTAAACATACATTTGAAGAGATGGAGAAAAATTTAGGTCCTGTTAACTTCTTGGTCAATGCAGCTGGAATTAACAGGTTGGTCCCTAATTTAAGTACGTTAATATATATATATATATACACACACACACACACACACACACACATACATACACACACATACATATGTTTTTTTTGATTTCAGAGAGGAAAGAGAGAGAAACATCAATGATGAGAATCATTGATTGGCTGCCTCCTGTTCGTCCCCCTATTGGGTATTGAGCCCACAACCCTGGACTAGGAGTTGAACTGTGACCTTCTGGTTCATAGGCTGATGCTCAACCGCACGGGCCAGGTACTTGTTTTACTTCTAATTGGAATAAAAACTGTATTTTATTTTTTTTGATTAATTAAATCTTTATTGTTCAGATTATTACATTTGTTCCTCTTTTTTCCCCCCATAACTTCTCTCCACCCAGTTCCCACCCCACCCTCCTCCCTCACTCCCCACCCACTGTCCTCATAAAAACTGTATTTTAAAATTTGGTCTGTAAGTCCCTGCATTTTTTTTTGAGATGATACAATAAGGGCACAGTTCCACCATTTTTAACCTTGTAACCAACATTCATCTCGAGCTGTAGAACTTTTCCAGCACTTCAGAAAGCTCTCTGTTTTTCCCCAGTTAATAGTTCCTTACAGGTAACACCTATTTTGACTTCTGTTATCATATATAAGTTTTGTCAATTCATGAACTTAACATTAATGGGATCACAGCTGGTATTCTTTTTTTTTTTAATGGTGAATTTTGGACAGAATATTTAGAATAATATGTTATTTTATTAAACAAGGAAGGCTTAATATAGTAATTGCTCAGTTAATTCAAGCTGTTTTTGTTACATGGCACCACTTTTCACAGTCAGGAATATTTGCAACTCTACCTGCGGGGATAGGAAATTGTCTCCCAAGCAGATCATTTCTGGCTTATCACTTGTTATTTTAGTGCCTCTCAAACCAAATTTAAAATGGGACTTTCTAGGTATTCTAGCTTAGATATGAAGCACTTTTTATACTCTACTTTCAGTAAAAATGTTATATATTTCTTGATTTTTAATTTTTGTGCTTTTAATTTTTAGGGATAGCCTTTTAGTACGAACAAAAACTGAAGATATGATATCTCAGCTTCATACTAACCTTTTGGGTTCCATGCTGACCTGCAAAGCTGCCATGAAAACTATGATTCAACAACAGAAAGGATCTATTGTTAATGTAGGTGAGTCTTCACCTTTGTGAATTTAGAGTTATCTTTTAGTACCCAAAAAATATTTAATTGACTAAATTGGAATGTTTTCATGGGTGAAACTTGGATGAAATGTGTCATCTTATTATCTGTGGAGAAAGGATTTGACTAACTGATGAATGGGTACAACAGGAATCACAAATTCACATCTGTATAGTGGTCAAGTAGGTGTGGAATGAGTTGAACTGTGTACTATGTGCCTGTAGACCTTAAAATGCAAAATGATTTGAAATGTTATTTCAGTTTGGTCATTGAAAATAATGGCATACCATTTGCCTGTTAATTTTAAGTGATAATACCTTTAAAAGCCACAAAAGGGAAATATTTTCTAGTTGAAGTAAATGACCCTATTCTTTTTAATATAGGAAATGTCTTTCCAAACACAACGTAGGGTTTTTATTATTTGAAAATGAGAAAAGAATATTGTGCTAATAAGCATTAGCATATTTTTGACATTTATCCTTAATAATATGAGATTGGTTTTCTTATAAAAGATTATTAAGAGAACTGACCTTTGCTTTCTAACATAGCCAGATAATGATTTAGGTTTTAAGCTCTGGTATACATCACCCGATAACCAGGGATGTATTTGTTTAACTCCAAAATATCTCCTTTTCGGATGTATTTAAAAAATCCTCATCACTCCCTTGTATGCATGCAAAACTTTAGAATTGTGCTAGAAGTAAATAAAATTAGAATTTAAGTTAAGAGAATTTTATTACAGAAAGGACTACTTTAAACTTCTAGAAAATAGATGGTATTTCAGAAGTTATCATTTTTGACTAGAAGAACAATAGTATGTGGCATGAACCAAAGCTTTTTTTAAGAATATATTTTTGATTTCAGAGAGGAAGGGAGAGGGAGAGGGAGAGAGAGATAGAAACATCGATGATGAGAGAGAATCATTGATGGGCTGCTTCCTGAATGCCCCCAACTGGGGATCTAGCCCTTAACTGGAATCAAACCCAGGACCCCTCAGTCCACAGGCGGAAGCTCTATCCACTGAGCTAAATTGGCTAGGGCTAAACCAAAGCTTTTATAGTTTCCTTTGGCCTTTTTCCCATGGCTATATATATATATATATATATATATATATATGCATAAATATACACAAATATACATGGTTTTGCTTTAATTA
>NW_006284244.1:44483-57565 GCF_000327345.1 Myotis davidii
CCAAATGCACCTTGCTCTGTCCATCTTCATTTCCTCTGTCTGCTCTCTTTTCTCTTTCTGTACTTCACATTCTCATCATTTGTTATTAAGATGCAGTGTAGATAAGCATTTTAATATTGGACTTGTTGATTATAATATGAAAAGTATTTGGAATGTTTTCTAAAATAAAATTACTTCAAATATTTTGTGAGGTTCTTGCTTAATTTTATATGATAAGTACAGGTCACTCAGTGGTGCAGAAAATTACTTCCCCACTTAAGTTTTGTATGAATTTATTTGCATACAGTTGATATTTGAATTATAAATTATTCTTTCATATTCATATAAATGAGGCCATCTAAGAATCTTTAGTAGGCAATGTGAGTTATAATACATCACTGAAAGTAACTAATTGCAATTTTATCAAAAGTTTGTAATCGAAGTTTTCTTAGATGGACAGTAATTCAAATTTAGTGAGATTTATCTTCAGATGAACTTTTTTTTTAGGTGGGAATGAATGCTTTCTTATGTCTGTGTTGTAGAATCATGAAATTAATGAGCCATTATCTGACTTTTTCTAGTTTTAATCCTCTTCCTACTGGAAGCTGCTGTAAATACTGTAAAATTTTTATTATGTCTGACTTATTCAGAGATAGAAGTGGGTTTCTTTCATTTAATGGATCAGTTCTCAAACCCCACTTGGCATTTGAGGTTTCAAATATGAATCTTTCAAATCCTGTTTCCTGTGTATCTGGAGCAGATTCAGACTCTTACCACCCAAGTGACAATGGCCAGAATTCCTAATTTTAGCAAAGGACAAAGCAAAATGATTTGTACCTTTTTTTTCCTTAGTATAAATTATCTCCATAGTTAACAACCCCGCTGAATTGGTTTGAATTTGCCTTTTGTTTTCTTTCTAGGAAGTATTATTGGTTTAAAAGGCAATGCTGGTCAGTCTGTGTACAGTGCTACTAAAGGAGGATTGGTTGGATTTTCACGTGCCCTTGCTAAAGAAGTAGCAAGAAAGAAAATTAGAGTGAATGTGGTTGCTCCAGGTCAGTGAAAACTTTTTTCTTTTTAGACATAATTGATATATGTTTATGACTTTATACAATAATTGCAGAGATTGTAAGTACATCAGCATCATTAGGCACTTCTCAGCATATTGGTGCAGGAGCGTGGAATCTGCATTGTCACTAGACACTTGAGTAGCGACATGCAGGAGGACCCTCCTGCGTCCTGACAGGCCACACTGCCAGGCTGTGCACCAGGCTTAAGGAGGAGGCCAACAGGAATTCCCGATTGTTTTTTTTGCATAAACCATGCTGCATTTTTTTTTTTTTTTTACCGAAAGCTTATTCCCAAGTTAAAATTACGAGATAAATGTCTCATTTAAAAAGCAGTTATAAATTAAGAATGTAACAATTTCAGGTGTGTGTATGTGGAACACAATACATCTTTATATTTAAAATATCAGAATAGCTCTGTAATACAATATGCTTCTAATGACAGTACAATCCAGAGGAAATAATGCTGCATAGGTGATATTGTTTGCACATTTCACAAAACAGCCATGTACACTGACTGATCTCATTACTCCAGAAAGTCAGTATTTGTACAGATAAAGAGTTGCTAGAGGTCATATAATGCTTCTTTTCCAAATAGACAAGATCCCTTTCACTGGACTTCATTGTACCTCAGAGAGCTACCCAAGATTCCTGTTAGAAATTGAACACAAAGAAAAATTAGAAGGAAAAAAAAGAGATTTACACAGACTCAGGAGGAAGAAAGATCTTTTTTTAAAGTCACTCTCTGAAGTAATAAGATTTTAAAGTGATTTTGGCAGCAGTTGCCTGTTGAATGACCCAGTGGAAGCTCATTGTGTAATGTCATGGGGAGGAAGGTGGTAGTGCGTCGTCACAGAAAGGAGAACACTTGGACTCTGGCACCAACAAGTTCTATTCCATGTGCAGGAGGAACTGAGATTTGTGGCCAAAAGTGAAGATGGACAGAGAGGTGGCTGTTTACTGAATTTTCAAAATAGTAGAAGTCACGGTGGGGAACTTGCAATAGAGCTGCCTTCCTTCAGGGAACCCATCAGGAACACTTGTGTTCTTGTTAATCATGAAAGAAAACCCAAGCCAATAGAGAGGCAATTCACCTGTAAGGCAGAGCAAGTGTGAAATCAGAGCCCCTTTAAGAAGTCAAGAGGAACCTTTTTGTGCACCTGCTCCTTTTATATGCTAACTTTGGGTATTCCACATTACTTGAAAATATTGTTGGAGTAAATGGGACACAAAGCCAATGAACTTGGTCTGTTAGTAATTGGTAATTGAAAAATATTAAAACTTAATGACCAGGATTATAGTTTAGGTTGCTATAGGCTAAAGAAACTATTATTTAATTTTTTATTTATAGAGAAGGGAGCCATTAATTGGCCCATTAATTGGTACTCATAGATTGACATCTGGGTAGAATAATTATAAAATGATTGTGAAAAGAATCAAATAATGAACTGGTGACTAGAAAAAATTCCTTGTACCTTATATTATCTTTAAAATCTTTACTTTTAAATTTTACTTATGGGAAAATGTGAGGTGGAAAGGACCTTGTAGCTCATTTATTCCAGTCATTTTTACTGGTTAGAAGTCTGGGACCTAGGAGAGAGTGATTAGCTGAAGGTTTATGTCAGGACTGTTACTAAAAGCTTAATCTTTTCATTCCCAGCTAAGGTAAGCTTAAAAGTAATGGCCCCGTAGATTTCCTTTGTATCATTAGAAGTTTCTTAGGTTTTTTTTTGTCGTTTTGCTAATATGGTCTGGTAAACCATCTGGAATTATTCAATTTTGTAACTTTTACCTTTATATTACTTCCCTTTTTTTAATATATATTACTTCCCTTTTGCCAAGTTACTAGTTGATAAAATTTCCTGGGGTAGTTAAGAGGATAATAAAAATGTGCTACAACTTGAATCTACCAGTATCACTCATTAGATGGTGTGATAGAAATTTTGGTTAGGTATTTACTTGACTTTTGAAGTAAATGAGTGTTTTCATGTACCCCTGTCAGTTAGCCATGGAATTTTGTGCTAGCTTACTGTAGGTATTTAAGAATTGATTACCTATATTAAGAAAATACATTTGTTTCATTTATTGGTTGTTTGTAAGAAAGAATAAGTGGAAGTAGTGGCTTCAGTTTGGACACTAGAGT
Organism: Myotis davidii; assembly: GCF_000327345.1. Classification (NCBI taxonomy): domain Eukaryota; kingdom Metazoa; phylum Chordata; class Mammalia; order Chiroptera; family Vespertilionidae; genus Myotis; species Myotis davidii. Next base: position 47,673 of record NW_006284244.1, read on the forward strand.
TGTTGTTTTATTTGGCCCTGATCCTGTAGGTATTTAAGAATTGATTACCTATATTAAGAAAATACATTTGTTTCATTTATTGGTTGTTTGTAAGAAAGAATAAGTGGAAGTAGTGGCTTCAGTTTGGACACTAGAGTTGGTGTTTTATTTGGCACTGATGTTGAACCAACAGAGATCAGGGAATGGTCAAATGTTGATAGCCCTTTTGCTGTAGAATGTCCCTGCATCCCAATGCATTGTTTTGTCACAGAGACTGGATAAATTCAAGCATTGCAAATCCATGAACATTCGATAGACTGTGGTTTAGATACAGTACATCCACTAAAATAACAAAGGATAATCCAAAAGCTGCCCTGCCAGCTTGGCACCGCTTTCTGTTTGTGTGCGCTTTGTACAGCCTGATTGGTTTCAGTGTTAGCCTCGTTCCTGTGGAGAATCGATCATTTGTGGTTTGGAGCTGCATGTGTGTCCTTCCTTCTCTTTTGGAGATTGCAGTGGTGTGGGTAATGAAGAGTTAATTCTACATCATTGTGATTTAAAAGCTGATAGTTTAAGGGCAGTGTAAGTGTTCTTAACGCATAATAAATCATTCAGCAGGCTTACGTATGGGAGTGTCTCCTATATGCAAGGGCTGTGTTAGGTTCCAAAATTACAAAAATGAATAAGATACTCTGTCACAGGAGCTAAGCACAGTGGGAAAGACAGACATATAAACAAATAACTACAGTGGCATGTGATGCATATAAAGATACATGTATGATGCTATGGAAACGCTGAAGAATGAATGCTTAATTCTGTTCATGTGAATTAGTTGTCAAGGCAACAGGCGAAATAGTGGGAATGCAGTTTGTATACAAAGGGAAGTTTTATGAGTGTTATGGAAGTGCACTTGTATGTATAACCGTTTCTAAAGATCTTTCCAGTGCAATTTATACTACACAAAAAAACCTGTTTCTAAAATTGTGGCTGTTCAATATTGGCTATATATCTTTAGTAGGTTTCATAGTAGGAACATGCTTCATTGGTCAGAAGCAAAGTATAAGTTGAAATAGTACAATTAAATTGATTCTATCATAAATTGATTCTATGGATTATTTCTTTTTTTTAATATATATTTTATTGATTTTTTACAGAGAGGAAAGGAGAGAGATAGAGAGTTAGAAACATCGATGAGAGAGAAACATGAGAGAGAAACATTGATCAGCTGCCCCCCGCGCACCCCACACCGGGGATGCGCCCGCAACCAAGGCACATGCCCCCGACCGGAATCGAACCCTGGACCCCTCAGTTCGCAGGCTGACGCTCTATCCACTGAGCCAAACCGGTCCTGGCGATTATTTCTTAACTTTATTTTCAATAATAATTTTAATGATATTCTTTACCAGATCTCTTAATAGACCTGACAGATATCAAGAACAAATATGTTTCTTTTTATGTCAGTTTTCCTGGTCACCTTCAAATGGAGTTTCCAATTAATGAACATAATTTAAAAAGTAACTCATAACAGGAAAAGCAACAGAAAAAGGAAAATAATAAATTAGGCTGTCATTTGCTGCTTAATATCGTCATTATTATTGTCATTATTATTTTTTTAATTCTCACCCAAGGATATGTATTTATTGATTTTAGAAATGGGATAAGGATGAAAAGAAGGAAGGTGAAGGGGAGGGAGCGAGGGGGGTGGGGAGAGAGAGAGAGAGAAGAGAGAGAGAGAGAGAGAGAGAGAAACATTGATGTGAGAGAAGACCAGTGATCGGGTGCCTCTCATATGTACCTCCACCAGGATCAAATGCACAATCTGGGTATGTGCCCTGACTGTGAATGGAACTGCAACTCTGGTGTATGGCACAGTGCTCCAACCAATTGAATCACCTACTTAGGGCTATTGATTTTTTGCAAGATCAGGTAGTTGCTAAGCTTTGTTATTACTTTAAATATAAAATTAATTACTCATCATAGTTAAATCTTACTGGTTAGAAAATATAGAATATGAGAAACAGTATTTGATAAATGGAAGCTATAATGGATACCTTGCTTTAGAGATGTGTTTTCCGTAGATAATACAAACATGGTACAAAATTCAAAAGTACAAAAAGACCTAGAAGGAGAAGTGAGTCTTTGCTCCTCTGTTCATCTAGTTCCTTTCCTCCAAAGCAACACTCTGTTCACTAGTTTCTTCTGTTTTTCATATAACAAGCCAATAAAGTGAGTATGTGTATCTTTTTTTAAAAGAAAACACAAATTATGTCATACTGTTCACAATGTTCTTTACCTTTATTTATAGACCAGTGCATCTTGGAGTTGATTCCCTATGATTCCATATAGCGCTGCATCACTTTTTTAATAATAGCTTTATGGAAATATAATTCACATAATATACAGTGCGCCCATTTAAAGTGTATGATTTAGTGGTATTAGTATAGTCACATAATTGTTCTGTTACCACCATAATACATTTTGGAACATTCTCATCATCCCTAAAGAAACCCTGTAGCCATTAGCATTTACTCTCCATTTCTCTACAATGTCCCCAGATTCTGGCAGCCACTAATCTTTCTATTTCTATAGATTTCCCTATTCTGGACAATTTATGTAAATGAAATCATATAACTTATAGTCTTTTGTGACTGCTGCGTCACTTTTAATGGCTAGCTGAAAGACAATTTCTATTTTACGGGTGTACTGTAATTTATTTAACCTCTTGCCTCTTGATGTGCATTTAGGTTGTGTCTGATCTTTTGCCATTACAACTAATAATGCAGTGAGAATACTTGTACATACTTTATTTTGCACATGTGCGAGTATATGAGTGTAATCCTGGGAATGAAATGGCCAAGGCTCACAGGGTATATGCATTTTAAATGTTGACAAATGATATAGCATTGCATTTATTTGTTAGGATACCTTAAGAATTTTGCCCTTTCCCATTTTTTTGTTTTTGTTTGTTTGTTTTGTTTTTAAGTTCAAGAGCTTTTATGTTAACTACCTGGAGAAAGTCTTGTGGACAAATACTTGGCGTAAACTTGGCAGCTACTCAAGACAAAATATTACTGTAGGTACTCTTATGAGCTCTTTGGTGTGGAGTTGATTTTTACACAGCTTCCTTATACATCTTTATAAACATAATCTTAAGACATACAGATTTGTTCTGGTTAAAATCTTGGTCTAGTTTTTGTCAAGCCTTTTTTCTTCTACCTTAAAGAAGTGTCTAAGATTAATTTTTTCTAGGTCCTAGAGATTGGACTTCTGAGCTGGTAGAAATATCTAGTAGTCACATCCCATAATTGTTAATACTGGTGATCGTCTAATATGCTGGTATCTTATTTAAACATAAAGTCTCTGCTGTATACCAAAATGTTCAAAGCTAAAATAGTGACCAAGTAATATGAAAATTAGATGCTATTTATACTATATAGCTAGCCAGGAATAGATAAAGGAAATACATTTTCTTTAGAATTTGTCACATATAAATTCTCATTGGATAAAAAGCACACACCACCCTTGCTTTTATGAGGAGTGTCCCTGTTCCTAAAGAGTTCATTTATAATAATAAATGGGTAATATGCTAATTAGACTGGACATCATTCTGGATGTCCTTCCTGACGAAGCCGGAGCCAGAGGGAAGCCAGCCTGGGTCCCTGGTGCCTGTGGGCAGCAAGAAGGAAGCAACCTGGTCCTGGGTGCCTGAGGGCAGCCGGAGGAGGGAAGTAGCCCGTGTCCTGGGTGCTTGCCAGTGGCCGGAGGGAAGCCCGGGTCCTGGGTGCCAGAGGGAAGCCGATGCTGGCAACCGGGGGAAGGAAGGCCTACTCTTGCACGAATTTCGTGCATCGGGCCTCTAGTATTTTATAAAAAGCAATAATGTGTATGTCATCATTTACCGAATTAAAGTAGCAGTATCCTTGTTCTATGTTGGTTGAGTGCATGTCATTTCAGTTAACTGTAGCTTTGTAGCCAGCTGGAAACCTCTAACTGTGCAACAAGTGATCAGTAATAACACCATCAGTTGGATTGTGAGTGGTACCTACTGGTAGTTCATAATTTTTATAGCCCAGCTTGAAAGGCATGTAAATACGTATGTAAACTGAGGAATAGAGACAATTTCTGGAACATTACAAGTAAAGTGAAAGTTTGTGGGGCTAAGGAGAGAAAGCACAAACTGAAAAGCATTAGGAACATAGGTGTGGAGCGTGTAAGAGCTACTAATATCTCTGCTCAGGTCTTTTACGGAATCCAAAGACTGTTTATATGCAGTGCCCTGTCAATATAGGCATCGATGAGGATTAGGTGGTTCATGTGCTACAGCATAAAATGACATTGAAATTTGTTAGAGCTGAAGTAGTTTATCGTCAGAGACTAGCTGCACATTTTTATTTGATTTATGATATTTTGGGGAACGATATATGAGTTTATAAAGCTGGAGATAGATTTTTAGGGCAGTAAAATGATTGTGTATGATACTGTAATGGTGGATACATGACATTATGCATTTGTCAAAACAGAATGTACAACCGAAAGGATGAATCCTAATGTGAACTATGGACTTGGCTTGATAATACTATATCCATATTATTTCTTCAAGTGTACATACTAAGGCAGGATGTCAGGGAAAACCAGATGTTGGGGCGAGGTATGATAAGGAAGTATGTGGGAATTATTTCTACGTTGTGCTCTATTTTCTAATAAACGTAAGCTGGTCTAAAAAATATAAGTCTGTTAGAAAAAGTTGCAGATAATTGGGTCCTTGGACATGTTCTTGCTGTCCATGTTAAGCATCATAATCAAAGAGGAAAAGCCATTATTGGTAAATTCATCCCTTTCCTTTCAACTTGGCCTCTGACAACTACTTTATTTTAGGCTTTAGTGTAGAGTTCAGTGATGGCTGGCTGCTGCCCCACAAGATTTGTCATTCCAAGTACAGGTTTGGATAGAGGCACTCCTATCTTCCAAGCTTGAGTAGTGGAGGGAGAATCTTCCCGTGAGGCATGTGCCTGAACAACGGGATCCTAGATCTGGACTTGTAATCATTGCTGGACTCAGAGGGCACCTCTCTCCCTCATTTACAAATCTAATCTAACATGGACACAGACCATTGCCGCGCTGAATCCAGGCTGAACTGCTGAGCAAGATCGTATTAAAAGCTTTGAGATATTAACCTTCATCTATTCCATATATCTGGCTTACTTGGTTGTTATTGGAGGATCACAGTCTGTTCTCGCAGCACACATCTCTATGTGGCAGAGGCCACTCCATCTCCCTGAGATAGTCCTTGAACTTGTCTCACTGCCTAATCTTCCCTCCGATGCAAGGTTTGCGCTCCCATATCTCTTGCCCTGTTCTAGATCTGCCCCCTTTTTGGGGTGAAAACACCTTCAAATAGCTTAGTCTTTATCTCTAAAAGGATAAACACATCAGCTCTACAATCTACCCAGAAGCAGGGCAAATCAGTCTCTTTTAGCAGAATAAGGAAAAAACCCAGATAAGCATGTTGAATTGGGATATTCTAACCTCCACACAGCTACCAGTGTAAGAACTGAGGGTCCTTTTAAGAGGTGCTCACCTTCCTAAACTTCAAGTAAGAAAACCATGGGGACCATTCTTGGGATCCATTTCTCATTTTTCAGTTGTAGTTTTGTAGAGCTAAAAGAAATCTCACTAATCTATGATTCAGAAACAGCCACATAGTTTTAGGGAGTGCATGACTTTCCTCAGGTCCTAACTTTCTTTGATAGTGCTAGCAGAGTAGGGAACAGAATCTAGTTTAATGTCCTAATCTAGCAGCCTTTTTACCACAAAATGCTGCCCTGAGAAAAAGTCACCAGAGCCAATGAGAAGTTGCGACTAATATTTGTTAATCATAGTTGCAAGGTCTCTCAGTAAAACAATTTTTACTCTAGTTTATTGATTTTTTTAAAGATGGAAATACATCATGGATTGTTCGTTTGTTTGCTTTGTTTTTGCTGAGAGTTTGATAGTAAAGTTTGAAAGTAAGTGGGGAAACATTTTATGCCAACTTTGCTAGAATTCAGAATGACCTTAGAATAAAGGATAATTGTGTCATGAACTCTTTAGGAATAAATAAGCTTTAAATATTACACTTATACTTTTAATTCATTCAACTATCTTAATATGTGAGGTTAATTTTTCTTTCTAATACTCTCTTGGAAGTATCTTTGAAAGTAAGTGTGTTCAAGGCCATTGAACTTTGGCTGTCAAGGAGCCCCAGGATCATTCTTCTTGAGATGGTTGTTTTGCCTTTTGATGATTGACTCCTCACTGTAGGTGCTTCATTTACAGTTCACTTAAAATTATGCCAAGACTGGTTATACAGTTTTATCATTATCTGTGTCAGCTGCTTCTTTTATTCTTGCATCCTTCTAGCCATCTCATTGGCTAGAAGGGAGAGGAAGGGGAATTGAGGGAAATGTTGCTATTTTTTAAAATAAATGTGGTAAGATTTTATGGTAGGAGATTTATTTCATAATGTAATCTCTCAGTAAAACATAAAAATATAATTTTTTTTCTGTTATTCCAGGCCCTCATTTTAGATAATCTAAAGTTAGTACTGTGCATCTTTTTTCAATAACTATTTACAAAAACTATTATATAGGTGTTATAGACATTTAGGAAGTTCAGTTAAGTACAAAGAAGGAAAAAATAACCATTATCTGTAATTTTAGTATCTAATGTTAATCACTGTTAATATTCACAGTTCCTTTTTTAGTCAGCAGTATAAGTATTTTTTGGTTTTTAAAAAATTTATATATTTTGTGAGGTAAAATTGACATATTACATTACTTTCAGGTGTATAGCATAACGATTCTGTATTTGTATATATTGTGAAATGGTCACCACTCTGTCTAGTTAACATATGTCCCCATACATAGTTACATTTTTTTCTTGTGATAAGGATTTTTAATGTCTACTTTGTTAACCACATTCAAATATACAGTAGAGTATTAACTATAGTCACCACATTTATTATTTATAACTGGAAGCTTGTACCTTCTAATAATAGTATGATTGAGTTTATTTATAACCTACTTTTTAAATATACAAATGTTTTCTCTTATATTAAGTATCTTTCTATAGAAACATTTTAATGCCTGCACATTGCTCTATTGTGTGGATGTACCATGACTTCTATAGCTAATTTCTTATTGAAACACATTCAGCTTATTTCCAGTTTTTTTTCCTAATAAAGCTGTCATTGTCATAGGTTTCATGACAGAAAAAAATCTATGACTATTTCTTTTTTTTTAATTTTCTTTTTTTTCTTTATTGATTAAAGCAGTGGTTCTCAACTTTCCTAAAGCCGCGACCCTTTAACACAGTTCCTCATGTTGTGGTGACCCCCAACCATAAAATTATTTTCATTGCTACTTCATAACTGTAATTTTGCTACTGTTATGAATCGTAATGTAAATATCTGATATGCAGAATGTATTTAGGCGACCCCTGTGTAAGGGTCATTCGACCCCCAAAGGGGTCTCGACCCACAGGTTGAGAACCGCTGGATTAAGGTATTATGTATGTGTCTATGATTATTTCTCTCAAGACTTCTAAGCAAATGTTTAGATATTTATAAATGAAAACTTAAGGCAAAGAAAAATTAAATAATTACATAGTAGTGCATAATAAACCTGTGGCTTCATTCTAACTCTTAATCCAGTGCTTAGTTCACTTTTAATGGTATTTTAAATGGCAGTATATTTAAATTGATCTATAGTTTTAGATAGAAATTATTTTTAACATAAGTCAATTTGGAAACTATTTTTGAGACAGCACATTTAACTTTCACTTCACATGTCATGTCTAACTCTTAATCCATTTATTATCACCTTAAACATTTTTATATTTTTTAAATAATTGTTCATTTTATGAGGAGTACTTACTTGCTTTCTTTTTTTAAGCTTAAATTATTGGATAGTGAATACTGATTAAGTATTTTATTGATAATATGTGTTTGTGTGTCTCAGACTAATCACAAGATTTTATTAATAAATTTATAATCCTGGCATATGTTTATAATGTGAGTCATTTAGAATTAGTTGCTTAATATATTGCATAGTACTTTATATTGTAGAACATTATACCTTAAAACATGTTCTCTGCAAACTTTATTGCACACTCCAATGCCATGATCATTTTTTAAAAAAAATATATTTTATTGATTTTTTATAGAGAGTTAGAAACATCGATGAGAGAGAAACATCGATCAGTTGCCTCTTGCACACCTGCTACTGGGGATGTGCCCGCAACCAAGGTACATGCCCTTGGCCGGAATCGAACCTGGGACCTTTCAGTCCGTAGGCTGACGCTCTATCCACTGAGCCAAGCTGGTTAGGGCGACATGTTAAATTTTTAATTTTCTCTGTATACTTCTGTCAGAATTGGATATGACCCTAAGATTTTTTGTTATATGAATACTGGAAATACTGTTCTTTCTAATCATCAGCTGTCCTAGTTATAGCAAACGGAACTAATTTTGTCATAGTGCCAAATTGGTTCCTGTGATTAATCCATTCTGTAGCACTTTATGTATACCTCTATAAGGATATTCCTTACATTATAATTAGGGGTTCAAGTGACTATTTCCTTCTTAAACTTTAGGTTCCCCAAGGAATATAATTTTTATTCATGTTTATATGTACCCACTTATATTGTGCTATGAATTGGGCCAAATATTTGGGAATCAAAGATTTTAGTGTTCAAGAAATGTTCATTAATAAGTCAAATACAAATGTAGACTTGATTACTTGATTGCTAGCAAAATTCTGTTGTATTTCCTAAACAGGTTTATTAGTAATACAATATTTTTCTGGAGCAAATTTATTTTTATTTGAGATTCAGCAACTGTCTTAGTATCTACTCTTTTCTACTAAATAAACATTTCTCTTTTAGGATTTGTTCATACAGATATGACGAAAGTGATATATGAGTTTATAAAGCTGCAGATAGATTTTTAGGGCAGTAAAACGATTGTGTATGATACTGTAATGGTGGATACATGGCATTATGCATTTGTCAAAACAGAATGTACAACCCAAAGGATGAATCCTAATGTGAACTGTGGACTTGGCTTGATAATACTATATCCATATTGTTTCTTCAAGTGTACATACGAAGGCAGGATGTCAGGGAAAACCAGATGTTGGGGCGAGGTATGATAAGGAAGTATGTGGGAATTATTTCTACGTTGTGCTCTATTTTCTAATAAACGTAAGCTGGTCTAAAAAATATAAGTCTGTTAGAAAAAGTTGCAGATAATTGGGTCCTTGGACATGTTCTTGCTGTCCATGTTAAGCATCATAATCAAAGAGGAAAAGCCATTATTGGTAAATTCATCCCTTTCCTTTCAACTTGGCCTCTGACAACTACTTTATTTTAGGCTTTAGTGTAGAGTTCAGTGATGGCTGGCTGCTGCCCCACAAGATTTGTCATTCCAAGTACAGGTTTGGATAGAGGCACTCCTATCTTCCAAGCTTGAGTAGTGGAGGGAGAATCTTCCCGTGAGGCATGTGCCTGAACAACGGGATCCTAGATCTGGACTTGTAATCATTGCTGGACTCAGAGGGCACCTCTCTCCCTCATTTACAAATCTAATCTAACATGGACACAGACCATTGCCGCGCTGAATCCAGGCTGAACTGCTGAGCAAGATCGTATTAAAAGCTTTGAGATATTAACCTTCATCTATTCCATATATCTGGCTTACTTGGTTGTTATTGGAGGATCACAGTCTGTTCTCGCAGCAAGAGGGCACCTCTCCCTCATTTACAAATCTAGTCTGACATGGACACAGACCATTGCCGCGCTGAATCCAGGCTGAACTGCTGAGCAAGATCGTATTAAAAGCTTTGAGATATTAACCTTCATCTATTCCACATATCTCT
>NW_006284244.1:61319-63160 GCF_000327345.1 Myotis davidii
AAGCCTTGAATGAAGAACATTTAAAGAAAAATATCCCTATGGGGAGATTTGGAGAACCTATTGATGTGGCACATGCAGTTTTGTTTCTCTTAGAATCACCCTATATTACAGGGCATGTTCTGGTAGTGGATGGGGGATTACAACTCACGATGTAATTTACAGATTTTTCAGTTTGAATGGTGATTAGAATCCGGCACACATTGTTGATTAGACAATCACATCTACATGGGTGACATTTGCTAATCAAACCTATTCATGCTACAAATGTTGATTTCCACCTTTATATCTGAAAAGAATGTTTGACCAATTGTGTTTTTTAAATGGTATGTACCTTATAGACTGTAGCAATTTTAGTATACAGAAATTTTTCAAGTGCTATAAACAGGTATTACTAATTTATATATTTTGTCTCAAAAGTGGAAAAAATTATAAAGTTTAATTTTCATGAGTTACTTTATTACATTAGGTTGAATGCTCTAGAAGTTAACTTTGTGGGTCATTGCCAAAATAAGAGTATTTATATGGCATTGGTTAGTTGTCAGTACTTTAGCAACCTTGCTAAAGTTAAATATTACATTTCTTTTTAATATGCTTTGGCTGATAAGTTTTTATACAGGTTGAAAAAAAACTTGTATCAGTTTGATGCAAACATGAATTTAGAGTCTTTATCCCTGATTGAGCTGCTGGGCAAAATAGTCTACAAACATAAGTGTGGTATAGTTGATCTGTCCTGTTGAAATTCTCAACGATGATGAGCAGTAAGCATTAACTCAGAGAAACACAGTATCTGCTAAATTGACCTCATTAATGTAGGAAGTGTAAGTGTTGTGTGTTTTCTTAAATCCACAAAACAGTATAGCAAACTACTTAAAAATAGTATGAAAAAATGATATTTTAAAAATTGAGAGTATTTTGAATATGATTTTTACCCTAAAATTTTAGTTAGTAAACAATTACTTACAATCATAAATGATAAATATGCACTACCAATGGATTAGATATCTTACAAGGAACAAAAGCATTAGTTTTAAAAGAAATATTTGAGAATAGAGATAAAGACACAAACTCTATGTAAAATATCAGGGAACATCTCTTTTTCATTGAACTATTTTGTGGGGAATAGTGTGATATTTTGATGTCACAGGATTCATGGTCATTTTTATTACTTAAAATGTTTTAAATATTTACTGCACTTTAAAAAGTAATCCTTTTATGGTTTTATTGGAGCTGAACATTATTTTATGTAAACATACATAATTTTACATTGAAAGTCAGTGAAAAAACATAGGATATAGTAATAAATGCAAAGTAATACAAAGAAATATAAATAAAATGAAAAGTAATAAAGGAAAATCTATGTTTTAAATTAATTTTGCTGATTCCTTAAAAATTTCTTTAGAATTTATCTTTGAAATAACCTTCTTTATATATAGGAGTCTTTTTAGGATGTGAGAATGTCTGTTAAGTGTGAATAAAATTAGATTATTAATCAAATTGTCTACTAAATGGAAGCATGGTAACTTACAGAATTTATCAGGCGTTAACAATTCCAGGCACATATAGGAAATGCAACATTAAAGATGGTGCCTCTAAGCTAGGTGAGTTTATGCAGACAGAGCAGGCCATTTTCTAACGCTGCCTCACCTGCAGGCTTTTGGCCACCTGCACTTCTTCATTGTGACATCCTCTCAGGCTGAATTCCCTTCTTTGGACACCTCATGTACTGTAATTATCAAAGGAGCTAATTTGACTGGTGATTAGGAAGAAAGCAACGTATTTCATGGTACTGATGACACTAAGATGTAGGCTACAGATAGGTTTAAACTTTAAGTGTATATTTA
>NW_006284244.1:63199-66230 GCF_000327345.1 Myotis davidii
CTGCACATCCCCCACTGGGGATGTGCCCGCAACCCAGGTACATGCCCTTGACCAGAATCGAACCTGGGACCTTCCAGTCCGCAGGCCGACGCTCTATCCACTGAGCCAAACCGGCTTCGGCCATTGGATTCTTAAGTCTCATCTGTGGCTGCTGTGTGACAAATATGAGCCCATAATCCAACTTGTATTTTGCATTTTAAAAAAGATTTGTGCTTAAAACAATTACTAAATTTTTTGCATGGAAGGCTTTAAAATTAGTGCTCCTGTTCATACTTTTTATTCATATTCACTTAATGAGACAGTTTTTAACTGCTTTCTAGAGAGAGAATTACATGTTATAAATTACTTTGGGGGCAGTAATAGGCATAAAGAAGGTCATTGAATGTATATGCTTCTCTCACGTACAATAAAGGGAGAAGTCTATTCTGGATATACGAGTTTTGCTTTACGTTGCTGAAACATTTTTCCAGGCTTTCAAAATGGAAATATATGCAAATTGGGACATCATACCACTACCCTATCTTGAAAAACATACTAAAAGTATTTAATAATTTTAAGTTTCTTTTATGTTAATTTCACTTTTAACGACATTACAAGTTCTTCATGGAAAATCCCTCTGTATTTAATGGGATCTGTAAGCAACTGTTTGCAGTTTTCAGCATACACATATTTCACAAATTTGTTAATTCTACCTCTACTTCGTGTTTTTTTTAGAGATATAATGGGATATACACAACATTCTATTAGTTTCAGGTGTTCAACATAATACACTACTTGTATATATTGGGAAATGATCATATAGTAAGTCTACTGAATATCCATCACCACCCATAGTTACAAATTTTTTTTTCTTATGAGAACTTTTAATAATTTTTTTTAGCAATTTTCAGAAATAAAGCACATTATTGTTAACTATAGTCACAGGACGTACATTGCATCCCCAGGAAGTAATTATTTTTTAACCGAACGTTTGTACCTTTGGACCCCCCTCACCCATTTCCCCGCCACTTACTGCTTTCCTCTGGCAAACACCAATCTCTTCTCTGTATCTGTGAGCTCCATGTTTTGTTATGTGTTTTGGAAAATTTAGGCCACTTAACATTTAAATAATTATTGATTGGTATGTACTTACTGCCATTTTCTTATTTGTCTTCTGGCTGTTCTGTAATTTTTTTTTTTCTTAACCTCATTTGTTATGGTTTGATAAATGTTTTTAAGTGCTATGTTTAGATTCCTTTATCTTTCTCTTTTGTGTAGCTGCTATAGGTGTTTACTTTGTGGTTACCAGAAAGCTACATAAAGCAATTTATATTTAAAATAGTCTATTTTATGTTGATAACTTAAATTGAATGTATTTTAAAGCTCTATATTCTTTTAAAAATATATATTGTTATTGATTTAAGAGAAGAAGGGAGCGGGAGAGAGAGAAACATCAATGATGAGAGAGAATCATTGATCAGGCGCCTCCTGCACACTTGCTACTTGGGATCGAGCCTGCAACCTGGGCATATGCCTTGACTTGGAATGGAACCTTGACTTCCTAGTTCATAGGTCAATGCTCAACCACAGAGCCACACAGGCTGGGCAGAGTTTATATTCTTAATTCCCTATCCCACATTTTAAGTTTTTGATGTCACCATTTACATAATTTTATCTGTGTATCCCTTAAAAATTATTGTAGTTATAGTTATTTATCTTTTAATCTTCATACTACCTGTATAAGTGAATAATTTACCTCATTATTCTGAATTTTATATTTACTTTTATCAAGATTTATTCTTTGCTACGTTTTCCTGTTACTAATTAGCCTCCTTTTGTTTCCTTAAAGAAATTAAAGTATCTATAATAATCTGTCTTCTGGTGATGCTTTTCCTTGTCCAAAAAATTCTTTATCTCTCACTTAATTCTGAAGCAAAGTGCCCAATAGAGTTTGGGAAATTCTTTTCTTTCAGTACTTTGAGTATATGTTGCCACCCTTTTTCTGATCTGCAAAATTTCTGCTAAGAAATGTGCTTTTAGTTGTATTGGGGTTCTCTTGATGGAAAATAGTTGATTTTACTCTTGCTACTTTTAAGATTGTCTCAGAAATCAAGAAGGAGGAGTACGTGCAAGAGCCCTACCCTGGGGAATTATGGATGGCTGTGGTGGGGTCTTTATGATGGGTACCATAGGTGGTGGCAGCTTTCAAGCAGTCGAAGGTGTTCACAGTTCTCCAGTGGGAGTGAACCACAGGCTACGAGGAAGTTTGACAACTGTTAAAACCAGGCCTCTGAAGTAGGTAGGAAGCTTTGCAGTTCGGGGAGGTCAGTTTTCCATGATCGATTGCAGTGTTTCAAGTCGGGAGGAAGGAGGACCCCTAAACTCCATTAAGAGTGGAGCCTTAACAAGAGCCATCCTGGCAGCAAGAAATGGACCAGTGGCTGTCGTTGGGTCAGCTGTGATAGGTGGCATTCTTCTAGCTTTAATTGAAGGAGCTAAATTTGTTGATAAGATTTGCCTCTGCACAATTTCTCAATGGTCCTCAGTTTGCTATAGTCTCTTCCCAGTTGCCATCAGCCTGGTTACCATCCCCACCTTTTAGACACTATGGACAATATCAGTAGGACTTCTTTAACAATGAGTTCTAGTTCAAGAAAGGATCTCAGAACATTGAGTTGCAGACTGTTTTTAAAACCATAGGTGGGACACCTTTGGCCAAATAGGCTATGAAGAGATATTTAGCACTTTTTTCTATTTAAAGGAAAATGTGGGACGTGTTACATGTAGATTTTTTTGTTTACATGTAGATTGCATTTTCGATCCAAGTTAAATATCTAGTATATTTAAAAGAAAACATACTAAGTGCTTAGAAGATGAAGGACCTGAGGGTAAACAGCAGTGAAACATGGCCGTCATCTCCTTGGTGTCCCCAAGCAGCAGACAAATTGGGGGTGCTAGGTGAGTGTAGAAGCTTTTTTTTCCTGGGAGATACTGCCAACCTGGAACCAGAGAGAGGGAAATAGCAAAGATGGCACTGACCAGCCTCCATCCC
>NW_006284244.1:66569-70116 GCF_000327345.1 Myotis davidii
TTTTTTCCTGGGAGATACTGCCAACCTGGAACCAGAGAGAGGGGGAAAGAGCAGATGGCACTGACCAGCCTCCATCCCTGGAGAGGAACTCAAGAGGCCCCCTAGATGTATGCCAAACCGGAAGCCTGCCCTTCGCCCCAAGCTCTCGGACAAGCAAATAGGCCTTTTTCACAGAAAGTCTGGTGTGCTTCAGTCTGCTGTCTGTGCTGTGCACAGTGTGGTAGCCAGCCAAGAACTGTCTCTCCATTTATTACAGGGTCATAGGATCGGACCATGCCTGGAGAGGAACTCAAGAGGCCCCCTAGATGTATGCCAAACCGGAAGCCTGCCCTTCGCCCCAAGCTCTCGGACAAGCAAATAGGCCTTTTTCACAGAAAGTCTGGTGTGCTTCAGTCTGCTGTCTGTGCTGTGCACAGTGTGGTAGCCAGCCAAGAACTGTCTCTCCATTTATTACAGGGTCATAGGATCGGACCATGAATACAGATTCTGCAGATCATTAATGCTAGGTGATCGGGAGTGTCCCTTGGGCAGCAGCCACAAGAACCAGGGCACCAGACGTGTGTACAACCTCCTCTCTGGGAGGTATACTCGTCTCTGCAGCGCAGCAGAGGGAGAGCTCGAAGCTAGCGCCGGCCCCCCAGGATCTCTGGAGAGTTGCTAGTCAGCCCTTACATGTGTGCTTAATTAGAAACCTGCCCCTCAGGACACAGCTATGAAGATGAGCCAGTGGGCCTCTTTCACAGAAAGATTGGGAACTCAGTCTTGCCTCTTGCTGTGTCCTGCCAGTTTTATTTGGTTAAGAAATCTTTCATTTGTTACCGTTCTGCGGGACCCGTGAGCTTGAGCTTTGCCTGGCCACCAGAGCCAGATGATCTAGAGGTGTTTGTAGTTCAGTAGCCACAAAAACGGGACTCAGGTCGGGATATAAGCTCCTTTCCGGGAGATACCTGGGAGCTTGAGTGAGGCGGAGGAAGAGTAAAGGATGGCTCCAGCCAGCTTCTGTCTTGGAGAGCATTTCATCAGGCCCCTGTATATGTATTAAATTAGATGCCTGCCCTTCTGGGCTGGGTGACCGCACGTGAGTCCTTTAAGAGCTGTTCCTCAGTTTGCTATGGCCTGTGCGTATCATAGAAACTAGCCCTGTTGACTTGTAAAGCTAGATATTTTGGAGGCTTATCTTTGAGGTGCAGGTTTTAAAAGTTGGGGTGCCCAATGTGGGGTTCAAACCCTTTACTCCTCAGGGAGAAGGTTGACTTCCTGACTATGGGTCGCTGCACTGGAGTTGGAGTTTATGGTGAGATTGTGTCTCGGCCTCTCTCTCTCTCTTTTTTTAATATATATTTATAGATTTTTTACTGAGAGGAAGGAAGAGGGATAGAGAGTTAGAAACATCGATGAGAGAGAAACATCGATCAGCTGCCTCCTGCACACTCCCTACTGGGTATGTGCCCGCAACTAAGGTACATGCCCTTGACTGGAATTGAACCTGGGACCCTTGAGTCCGCAGGCCGACGCTCTATCCATTGAGCCAAACCGGTTAGGGCTCAGCTTCTCTTACCTGTTTCTAAGTGGGGCTTTTTCTCGTTCACCTGATGTGTAGGAGTTGCTCAGCTGTTTTTTGTTTTTGTTTTGTTTTTTTCCCCCTGGAGGAAATTGTTTTGTGTGTAGCTATAGATCTGGTGTATCCATGGGGGTAGGTGAATTTAGGATCTTTCTATGTCATCTTCTTCTGGGAATATTTCTTAAACCACTCTTGCATGAATTTTTAGCTCAGAAACTGAACTTGGGTCTAAAACATTGGGTGACTTGGCCTAAGAGAGTTCAAGTCAGGAAGCTGATTCTAAGGTTGAGATTCTGCAATTGAATCACTTATTGGAGAGAATAGCAACAGGGACTACATACAAGTGGAGTGGTGATAGCTCCTTCATGTTACAGCATTACATTGCTGAAACTACCATGGTGGATTAGATAGGGTATAGATAGAAGGGAAGGTATTGGCCACACAGTATCTCAGAATTTCATGACATATAGGGCAAATGATGTTTGTGGGGGCTGTGGAATGGTTGTTTGTTACTGCCTGCCACTGATACGCTTGAAAAAAAGAAATGACAGGTTCAGGTCAGCCAGTTACCAACTTAGGACACAGTGTGACAATTCAGTGGACACTTTAAAAATATCATTTTATTGTATTTAGATAATAGACTTGACTGAAGAGGAGTTTTGAATTTGTCTTTATGGACAGTGAGAATGAGTCACCAAGGAAGTAGTATAATTAACAGATCGTATTGAGGGCCGAATTTGGAGACTAGCTACAAAAGTTGAGACATGGTGCATTTAATAATTATGTTTTTGGCCATTCTCATATTTTGAGATTTTTCTGGAGTTAATAGTTGTGTTTTTTAAATATTTGTTTCGTTTAAAATGTATCTATCAAGATTCCATACCCTGTTTCTTCAGCAGAACTGTGAAACTCTCAATATCTTGGTCTGTCAGTTTTTGTTTGTTTGAGATACCCTTCCTGGTATCCCTCCCGCCCTACCTCCCTCAATCTAGACTAAATACTTGTTAGTGACCTTGAGGTAGGCAAAGATTACTTTGATAGGACACAAAAGGCAAAAATTGTACAAAAAAAAACCCTTGGACAATAAAATCAAGAAGTTTTGTTCTTTGGAAGATGTTAGCAAAATGGGAAGGCAAGTCATAGTCTAAGAAACATTTGCCATATATTTACATGACAAAGGACTTGTATGTAGAAAAAATATATAATAAGCTGTATAATAAAATAAGACAACCAAATAAAAATGCCAAAAGTTTTGATTAGACACATCACAAGAGAAGATATATGAATGACCATAAATACATGAAAAGGTGCTCAGTAGCTTTGATGATCAGGAAAATTTAAGTTAAAACCTTAATGAGATACAACTATATACCCATTAGAATGTGTAAATTGGAAAAGAATGATAATACCAGTTGTTGAGGATGTGGAGCAACAAATGCTGCTGATGAGAATGTAAATTGTTAAAAACTCTTTGAAAAACTGTGTAGTAGTATCTTTAAAAGTGAAACATAGATCCATCATACAGCAACCCAATCTATTCCTGGATGTTTTTGCAACATAATTACAAACATATGTCCACACAAAGATTTGTACATTATTTTTTTTATAGCAGCTTTATTTGTAATATCCAAAATTGTAAGCATCCATGTACTCATGAATAAGAGAATGGGTAAACAAAAAGTAGTATATCTACACAATGAAATACTACTCAGCAATATAAAGAACCACTATTGATACCCTTGGGTGAATTGCAAATTAAGCTTAGTGAAAGAAGCCAGCCTCAACATTTTTTTTAATATATTTTTTATTGATTAAGATATTACATATGTGTCCTTATCCCCACATTACCCCCTACCCTCTCACCTCCCGCTCATGCCCTCACCCCCCGTTGTCCGTGTCCATTGGTTAGGCCTATATGCTTGCATATAAGTCCTTTGGTTGATCTTTTCCCCTTACTCCCACCCTCCCCTACCTTCCCTCCAAGGC
>NW_006284244.1:71417-74351 GCF_000327345.1 Myotis davidii
AGTGCAAGCTGCTGTGGGGCCTTGGGCCTTCTCTTGGAAGTTCTGGGCCTGTCTGGCCCAGCTGCAATTTGTTAGCTAATTTTCAGGTTGCAAAGGGCCGGGGCATTCATATGCAAAAGCCTCTGCTGTAGCCTGGGTGGGGCGGGGTCTCAGGGAATCAAAGGGCGGAGCAAGCAGCTATGGCGGATTCTCAGGCCTGCCCTAAGGGGCCGGCCTCGCCTCTCAGTGTCCCGATAATTGCCGCAAGCACCTCTGAACACCGCCCTCAAGTTCAGAATTATACCTGCTGCCAGACAGTCCAGTTTCTCCCCGTTTGAGTCCTGGGTCCCCAGAGACTTCCTGGAACCGGAGCTCAGAGTAGATGGGAGCTTGTGAGTCCCTCCGGATTCAAAAAGACAGCCGCGTCTTCAGGTGCCAGCTCCTCCTCCGTACCTCTGCACTTTACTTCCGCAGCTCCTCTGGCTCTCAGTGTGCTTTTCTTTCCTTCTAGTTGTAGAATTTCCACTCAGCCAGCCTTCCTGTAGTTCTGGATGATGTCTGTTTTGTCTTTTCGTTGTATTTTTGAAGTTGTTGTGGGAGGCAGCAATTTCCCGGTGTTTACCTATGCCGCCATCTTAGTTTCCCGGCCTCAAAATTTGAGTACATACTATGTAACTGTAGTTATAAAAATTCTAGAAAATGCAAACTAATCTAAAATTAAGAAAGGATAGTTGCCTCAAAATATATTAAATTATACACCTTAGTGACTGAATTATACCTCAGTAAAGTTGATAAAAGAGAAAGGTAGATTGGTACTGGTGGATTTGCTAATTTTGGGTGAGAACACAACTCAGGACATAGCATTTGGGGAACAGAATTTCCCCCTTGTCTGCCCTAGGGGGCACAATGACAGTTTAATTAACTATCTTGAAATAACACGTCATATGCATATCATTTGTATGACATTTAGTAAAACAACCAAACTGATTATTTAGTCTTTTAAATAGAAACTTCTAAATTGTGTAAAATAGTAAATAAAATCACTTTTAGTTTAGTCTAAATAGAAGTGTTTAGTAGTAGTTTTGTTTTCTGAAAGTGTTTACATGACAAAGGCCTCAAGTGAATGGTGCTGATGTGGTGTTCAGACTAAATCATTAAGGGGCAGTTGCTTCCTTCCTGAAAGGGATAGTACACTGTGCCTTATCTTTAAATTATTTTAGCTGATTAACTTATCTAAGTATGTGTGGGTGTATTTGATATCAATATCTCCTACACTTGCCAGGAATATGAAAAGAATCATGTTTGTGTGTATTGCATTGAAATTTTGAGTAACCTTTATACTAACTGACCTCTCACTTTCTAAAAGATGATTGTCACTAATTCTTAGTGTCCTTTCATAAATGTTCAAGCCCTGGTCCCAGTAGAGGGTTTCACATCTTTACAGTGAGGTTAGTGGAAAGATACGGGTTTTGGAGCCAGAAAATCCTGGTTTTAAGTTCCAAATCTGTAACTAATTGACTGTGATTTAGTCTCATTATATTTGCCCCTTGAGCCTGTTTTCTCATCTGCAAGAGAGACTAACAATTCTAGAGTTGTAAGGATTAAATAGTATTAATACCTGGCACATAGTAGGTGCTTAGTAAATGTTATTTCCATTAGCCATGCTTCTGGTACATTGTATCTGGAGTTCTCCTAGTGCTGGAAGCATTATGTATTATAATATAAATGTGTATTATACTCTAGTAATTCCCACTTTTATTAATGTGCTTTCTGAGCTTTGTATTTCAAGTCCTGTTTTCATCTATTCATCTTGATTTAAAACATATGTGTTATGAACAGTATGGTTTCTGGTTTATTCACAGAATGTTGACTCTGATCTATATCTCTGAGCCTATCTCAGAGAGTGAAAGCTTGTTCTCAAAGCAGTGCTGCTGTGTAGATTGCATTATTTACACCAGACACTTTATTTCCCTTAGTTAAGGGTGCAGCTAGAAGTAAATATATGTGCCCTTAGGCTATTAGGGAACTGGCAAGCCACCATGCAACTTTCCCATGGCTTCCCAGACTCTGACTCACTTTAATCATACCTTTCCCTGTGGTTCTGTTGTACTGAGCCCAGACTAACCCTTGTGGCCATTGCTGTTCCATGGTGGGCAGCTTATGCTCTTGGCCCCTGCTCCATGGTCTGGCTTGACCATTATCTTGACATACACACATGATGTCAGTTCTAAGTCTGGTTGTCCCCACCCTTAACCTTTGATCCAGAGTGAGGGTGGGCAGGAGCTGGGGATATCCTCCCACAGAATACTTTGGAATGCTACCTTCTACAGTGGCTCCACTTTGCTTTTCAGTTTTCCACAACTGGGAAATAGTGTCTCAGTCTTGTGATTAATGTGAAAGCAATTGAAGAGAAAATCATCCTATCTAATAAAAGAGAAACTTGGTAATTGGTGTACGACCGCTACCCTTCCCATGGGCTAATCAGCGAGATATGCAAATTAACTGTCAGCCAAGATGATGGCCGGCAGCCAGGGAGCTTGAAACTAACATGAGGCTTGCTTGCTTCAGTGACGGAGAAAACCAACGTTCCCTGCCTGCCTTGCAGGCCTAGAGCCTGCAGTTTGAAACATTTTAACAAATGTAGAAGTTAAACAATACCCCAGAAACCTGCTTTCAACGAGCCCTGGATCTCAGAGCCGGAGTTGATACAGAGTTTCGATTATAGAACTGAAACAAACCAGAACCCTGTTTTCAGCAGCTGTAGCCTCAGAGCTGGAGCCAAGCCTCAGAGCTAAAGCTGGCCCAGAATAAACAAAGAAAAAAAGGAGCAGTTGGGAGCTTCAGTCCCAGCCTGAAACCAGCCCTCAGCCCCTCAGCCAGACTGGCCAGGACCCCAGTGGGGAACCCCACCCTGAAGGGTGTGTGACCAGCTGCAAACAGCCATCATCCCCTCAC
>NW_006284244.1:74962-75646 GCF_000327345.1 Myotis davidii
GTCCGTGACAGGGGGTGGCGCCACAACCTCCCCATTGACCCTGCCTTGAGTGTAACGGGGTGGTGCCCCAACCCCCCAATCGGCCCTGCCCTGAGCATAACTGAGGGTGGCATTGCAACCTCCCAATCCGCCCTGCTCTGTGAATGACAGGGGGCGGCACCCCAACTCCCCAATCAGCCCTGCTCTGAGCCCGACCAGGGGCTGCACCTAGGGATTGGGCCTGCCCTCTGCCACCCGGGAGCAGGCCTAAGCCAGCAGGGCATTATCTCCCGATGGGTCCCAGACTGCGAGAGGGCACAGGCCGGGCTGAGGGTACCCCCTTCCCCCCGAGTGCACAAGCACCGGGCCTCTAGTCCTGTATAATAAAAGCCGAATATGCTAAGTATCCGGTTGTACGTTCAACCAATCAAAGCGTAATATGCTAATGATATACTAAGGCTGCTCAACCTCTTGCTATGACGTGCACTGACCACCAGGGGGCAGACACTCAACTCAGGAGCTGTCCCCTGGTGGTCAGTGTGCTCCCGCAGAGGGAGCGTTGATCAGCCAGAAGCCGGGCTGATGGCTGGTGAGCGCAGCTGTGGTGGCAGTAGCCTCTTCTGCCTCTGCAGCAGCGCTAAGGATGTCCAACTGCAGGCTTAGACCCTCTCCCTGTGGCAGTCGGACATCCCCCGAGGGCTCCTG
>NW_006284244.1:75730-80518 GCF_000327345.1 Myotis davidii
TTTGGTAATGGCATAAAATACTTTCTGCCATCTTTGAGAGAGTACCTACTATTGACAGTGCCAGCAATATCATTTTTATAGTTTAGTAGATAAAATTGTTTTAAAAAAATATATATTTTTATTGATTTTTTTTTAAGAGAGAGAGAGGAAGGGAGAGAGGGATAGAGAGATGGAAACATCAATGAGAGAGAAGCATCATTGATCAGCTGCCTTCTGCATGTCCCCCCCTCCGGCCCCCCCCCCCCCAACTGGGGATGTGCTCTGTATTTTGTGTTTTGTTTTTTTCTTAATCCTCACCCAAGGATATGTTTAGAGAAAGGAAGTAGGAGGGAGAGAGAGGGAGAGAGAGAGAGAAACATTGATCGGTTGCCTCCCATATGTAGCTTGTTAGGGGATTTGAATTTCTAGTAAGTTTCTGGTACTCTAAGAGCTAACTGTACCTTGAAACTTCCCAAAAGAAGGAATTTAGTGAAAGCATGGCTAGTATTTAACTTGGAGTTATTTCTAGTGAAGTAGACAAGTACTTTAGATAAAATCTTAATAGAGAACAGATCAGTGAGTATGCATAAAACAGTATATCAAATGTCGTAGGTTAACAAGCATCACCATACATGGTTACCATTTTTATTCTTGTGATGAGAACTTTTAAGATTTACTTAGTAACATTGAAATATACAATACAGTATTATTAACTACTAAAGGCCTGTTGCACGAAATTCATGCACGGGTGTGTCACCTGATCATCTCCTAACTGCCCTGCCAGCCTGATCGATGCCTAACTGCTCCCCTGCTATCCCAAATGCCCCTAACTTCCCTCCCCTGCTGGCCTGGTCATCCCTAACTGCCCTCCTGTGCAGGCCTGATTGCCCTCAACTGCCCTCCCTTTCAGTCCTGGTCCCTCCCAACTTCCTTCCCCTGCTGGCCTGATCACCCACAACTGCCCCCTCCCCCCCATTTGCCATCTTGTGGTGGCCATATAATGTGTTGGAGTGATGGTCAATTTGCATATTACCTCTTTATTAGATAGGATAGTCACCATGCTGTTAATTACATCCTAGGACTTATTTTATAACTAGAAGTTTGTAAACTTTGACCACCTTTACCCATCTTATCCATCCATAACTCTGGAAACTGCCAATCTGTTTGCTGTATCTGAGTTTTGTTTTTGCCATTCCACATATAAGTGAGATCATATGATATTTGCCTTTCTCTATGTGACTTATTTCACTGAGTACACTGACTTTATGATTCATCCATGTTATCACAAATGGCAGGGTTTCCTTTTCTTTATGGTTAAATAATATTACACACACACACACACACACACACACACACACACACATTTTCTTTACCCATTCATTTATAAGTGAACATTTAGGTTGCTTCCATATCTTGGCTATTATAAATAATGCAGCAATGAATATGAGGGTGCATATATCTTTCCAAGGTCGAGTTTTTATTTTCTTTGGATATATACCCAGAAGTGGAATTGCTGGATTATATGTACTATTTTTAACTATTTGAGGAACCTCTATACTGTTCAGTCTATATTCCTACCAGCAATACACACAGGTTTTTTTCGCCATATCCTGGCCAACACTGGTTATCTCATCTTTTTGATAATAGTTATTCTACAGGTGTGTGGTAATATTTCATTGTGGTTTGACTTACATCTCCCTGATTATTAGTGAAATTGAGCACATTTTTATGTACCTGTTGGCTATCCTTATGTCTTTGGAAAAGTGTCCTCTGCCAATTTTTAATTGGATTTCTTTATTGAAAGAAATTAATTTTTAAATGTATTTAGGATATTAACCTCTTACTGCCTTTTCATTTTGTTGATGGTTTTCTTTGTTGTGCAGAAGCGTTTTAGTTTTCAGTCATACTAATTTATTTTTGTTTTTATTGTTCTTAGTGTCAGATTCAAAAAAATCATTGCCAAGAACTGTGTCAGGGAGCTTACTGTTTATATTTTCTTGTAAAAGATTTCTGATTTCAGGTCTTATGTTTATGTCTTTAATCCAATTTGAGATAATTTTTGTGTATGGTAGTTTCATTCCTTTGCATGTAGTTATCCAGTTTTTCCAGCAACATTAAAGAAACTTTCTCCATTCAATATGTCCTTTCCACATTCCATATTCTTGGCTCCATTTTGCAAATTTATCGACCACATGTGCATGGGTTTTTATCTGAACTCTCTATTGTGTTCTATTGATCTGTGTGTCTGTTTTGATGCCAGTATTACACTGTTTTGATTACTGTAGCTTTGTAATATTGTTTGATATCTGGCAGTGTGATGCTTTCTGTTTTGTTCTTTTGCAGGATTGCTTTGGCTATTTAGGGTCTTGTGATTTCATTCACATTTTATGATTGCTCTATTTTTATGAAAAGTGCCATTAGAATTTTTAGATTGCTTTGGGTATTCTGGACATTTTAACAATGTTAATTCTTCCAATCTAATAGAAAGCATGGAATATCTTCCCATTTATTGTATCATCTTCAGATTTTTTTCATTATTTGTCTTATAGTTTTCTTTTACCTTTTTGGTTAAATTTATTTATAGGTATTTTTTTTTGATACAATTGTAAATGGAATTTTTTTCTCAATTTCTCTTTCTGATATTTTGCTATTAGCATATAGAAAAACACCCGATTTTTGTATATTTATTTTGTATCTTGAAACTTCACTGAAATGATTAGTTCTAATAGTTCTCTGGTGGAGTCTTTAGGGTTTTATAAGCAAAATATCACATCATCTGTAAAATGGTGACAGGTTTACTTCATCCTTTGTAATGTGGGTGCATTTTATGTTTTTTTCTTGTCTAATTGCTCTGAGACGAAAAGTGGTGTGAGTGGACATGTTTGCCTTGTCCCTGATCTTAGAGGAAAAGCTTTCAGCTTTTTGCTGTTGGGTATGATGTTAGCTGTAGGTTTGTTGTATATGGTCTTCATTATGTTGAGGTATGTTCCCTCTATAATCACTTTGTTGAAAGTTTTCTTATCATAAATGGATGTTGAATTTTGTCAAAAGCTTTTTCTGCATCTGTTGAGATGATGGGATTTTTATCTTTCTTTTTGTTAACATGGTATATTCCATTGATTTGGAGATATTGAAACATCCTTGTATTCCTGGAATAAATTCCACTGAATCATGGTGTATAATCCTTTTAATGTATTGATGAATTGGATTTGCAGTCCATCTGGTCTAACATGTAATTTAAGGCCAATATTTCCTTATTAATTTTTTTGTTTGGATAACCTATACATTGCTGAAAGTGGAATATTAAAGTTTCCTATTATTGTTGTACTAGAGGCCCAGTGCATGAAAATTTGTGCACTCAGGGGAGTGGGGGGGGTGGTCTCTCAGCCCGGCCTGTGCCCTTTCACAGTCCTGGGTCCCTTGGGGGATGTCTGCCTGCCAGCTTAGGCCCGCTTCCTGCAGTCAGACATCCCTCTCCCAGTCCGGGGGCCCTTGCTCCTTACCGCCTGCCTGCTCACTGTTCCTTACAGCTCAGCTCGCTGCTCCTTAGTGCTGCCTCGGAGGTGGGAGAGGCTCCTGCCACCAATGTTGCACTCGCTGACTGGCACTCCCTCTGTGGGAGCACACTGACCACCGGGGGCAGCTCCTGCATTGAGCGTCTGTTCCCTAGTGGTCAGTGCGCATCATACCGACTGGTCATTCTGCTGTTTGGTCTATTTGCATATTACCTTTTTATTATATAGGGTTGCTGTGTATTTCTGAGTTTAGGTTTGTCACTATTTGCTTTGCATATTTATGAGCATAAATATTTAAATATTACATTTTCTTATTGGATTGACTCCATTATAGTCAATCATATAATGACTTTCTTTGTCCTGTTACAGTCTTTGTGGTAAAGTTTGTTTTGTCTGATATAAGTATAGTTATCCCAGCCTTCTGTTGGTTTCCATTTGCATAGAATACTTTTTTTCATTCACCTTTAGTTTTTGTGTCCTTACATCTGAACTGAGTCTCCTAGACAGCATATAGATGGGTCTTTAAAAAAATTAATTACTAAGCCATTTTGTGTCTTTTGATTTGGAGAGTTTAGTCCACTTACCTTTAAAGTAATTATTGATAAGTATGTAATTACTGCCATTTTGTTAATTGTCTCCTGGCTGTTTTATAATTCCTTTGTTGTTTTGTTCTTCTTTTGCCCTCTTCTTTTGTCATCTAATCAATCTGTGGTTGTATGCTTACATTTCTTCTTTTTAAATCTTATGTATCTACTATAGATGTGTATTGTTTTTTTGTCTGTGGTTACCATGAAGTTTATATAAAACAACTTATGTCTGTTTTGAAGTTGATAATGACTTAACTTTGAACACATTTTAACACTACATTTTTATTCACTCCCACTCACTTTATATCTTTGATGTCAAAATTTGCAGTAGTTTATTTTGTGTATCCCTTCACTAATTATTGTATTTATTTTGATTCCTTTTAAGTCTTTCCCTTTCACACAGCTTTGTAAGTGATTCTCTAAGTCTTCAACTTTTGACATGTTACATTTTAATGTATCTTGGTGTAGGCCTCTTGGTTCATCTGTTTTGGAACTCTCTGGGTTTCCTGCATCTGGATATCTGTTTTCTTGCCCAGGTTAGGGAAATTTTCATCTATTATTACTTTGAAAATGTTTTCTGCCCATTTTCTCTTCTCCTTTTGGGACCTCTATAATGTGAGTATATGTTGGTCCACTTGATGTCTTCTGAATCCTTTAAGCTATTTTTACTGTTTCACATTTTTTTCTTTTTGTTCCTCTCATTGGCT
>NW_006284244.1:81823-90164 GCF_000327345.1 Myotis davidii
TACAAAAATGCAACTTAGATTTTTTAAAATTTTAATGATGTTAAATCCACATTACACCATCACAACAACCCAAAAATAGTATGATAGTACTATTTTTTTTATAAATACAACATAAAAGATGGCAAAATAATGCTACTTAATCCCAAACCCAGAAAATTAGCAAAAAAGTCACATTCAGAAAAATTTGGCAATTAAGATACGACATAAGTCATAGTACTACAATATAGGTAGGTCCATGAGGGACTTTGTATGGTATCTTAAATTCCATATTAGTAATGCATACAAGTGTGGCCAAAGAAGCTTGCACCACTGCATAGAACATCTGCCACCCAGTGCTCAAGCCTGTTAATCATTTCAAACCTGGTTGGTTGGTGTTCTTACAAAGAAGTAGAAAGCTGTACATGTGAAGCAGTAATATGAAATATATGGGGTGGTACACAGATATAAAATTACTTTAAAAAATACTATGTATTGAATTGAGTAACTGAGCTTAGAGAGTTCAACATTTTTATTATAAATAATGAAAGATATACGTGTTTTGGATAAGAAATACAGTGTTTTCTTTTCATAGCAAAGTACCATTAAAGCCTCATGTTTTATAAAATTAGGCCAAATTGTTGTTTCTTCTTTTTAAAAATTTATTGGTTCCGACTTAAAACCATCAAGTCTGGTCAGAATCATCTCAGTCTAGCTGATGCAGAATCATGTGCATTTAAAAATCAGTCTTTGCTGAGATGCCTTTACAAACTCCTCAGCACGTGGCACCTTCTTAAAGCACGGTTTCGTGTGAGCAGGGATGTGAACTGGTATTTTCCATTCACCGTGTCTTGGTGCCATTGAAAAAAATACATTATGGCACAGACCTGTTTTTGTCTCTCCTAAGTCTCCATTTCCTTCAAGTAGACTAGATGCTACAGGCAACGTCTCTCTTACACCAATCTTGCAGTCTCAGTCCATTGTCAACTTGCTCTAAACATCTAAAATCATCAACTACTACACAAAGACAACACTAAATTTCCATAGCACAGGTGCTCCAACTTCCAGCTGGCCCTAGATTCCCTGACTTGTGAATGGCTGTGTTTTTTCACCTACCTGTGAGATTAATTTTCAAGAAAATCAAAGAAAAGCCTGGCCTTTAACATGTCTCCTGCCCTTCTACTTTTATCTAAATGAACACAATGTAGTCAGTATGTTGGCAGTTTTCCTTTGTTCTTCTCCTTACGTCTTTCAAACCCCTGTTTCCTCCAAATTCTGTATGCCTTGGTTATTTGGGTGGTTTGGATGCCTTTCCTGGAATGGACTGTAATATATTTCTGCTCTATTCAGAATACTTTATATTATTTATATTTAAATTAGCCATTTAATATGGTTTGTAAATAAGCTTTCTACCTAGGTAGCATGAAAGGAAATAAAACACATAAAAAAATGTCAAGAACTAAGGTGTTACCCTTATTCGAAAACACTTGACAGTATTATATTTAAGGCAAGTAATTCCCTCTTTATGATTTAATATAAAACAGTTTGCAAAGACAAGGCATTAACTTGGTTTTCTTTCCTCTTCCTTTTCCATCCTTACATATTGCACTTGGTTCACTGTAGCTGTCTGGATACACTGCCACTTAAGAATCATTTTTGTATTTTTATGGTACAAATGCCTCATGTTACGCATTGCACACTGTCATGTTGTGTAGCACCTAAAGCTAGTGTTTAAAGGCTCTTTGATAATACGAATTGTGGTTACCGTTAGCATTTCAGACCACTTTAATCACAGCAATTCAAAAGTTTTCCTGTGCAATGTGTACATTTCTATCAGCATCACCTACTTAAACTCTAAGTTTGGTATATCAAGTAAAAAAAATATTTTGGTTTCTTATAGTCAAAGGTATGGTTTTGCCTTTTACATAGTGACAAAGGCATATGCTGGTCAAGGCAGGGTGTTTCAGTGTTTCAGCTTGAAGAAGAATGTCGGATTACAGGTCCTCACTCTCTACCAGGCCGGCATTCAGTGTCAGGTGAGATGGGCTGGCTTCAGGCTGGAACGCTGCTTTGATGTCTAGTCCCTGGTCTGAAAGTGCTGCATAGCGACTGGCTGAGGGGCGTACTTTTTTTGGCTTGGTGCTCTGTGGCTGCTGATGCCACTGGGCTACAAAAAACAAAACAAAAACGCTCTTTTAACCATGATTACTGGAAAGCCCTTAGATGTTTCAAGTAAATACATGTCTTTGACATCCTCCAGGCACATGTTCCTTATGAAGACTGGACACATTGATAGTAGAAATCCTAAAATTTAAGAATAGTTTTGCATTTTACTCATATGTTGCTGAGTTACTGTCTATACAGGGTATTGGGACTATAACAGCTGGATAATAAAGACCAAGTGTAGTTTATTTTTATTTGAAAATAAATATTTGCTACAGCACAGGGAATCCTTTGAGATAGTCTCTAAGTTTCCTAGTTTACCTCCCTCCTCTTTTTTAATTTTCAGAGTTCATAATGTATAAATGCCACAATAATTAGAGTAGTTTGGTGTTCTGGATGGATCTTTTAACAGTGATCAATAGAAAGGAATTAGGCAGTCAGGAAATTTGAGGTTACTCATTTTCTGAAAAACCTCATGAAGTTATTTCTCATTTAAGAAGAGATAAGTTCTTAAATTTTTCTAGTGGTTTTCTCTATGTCAATAGATCACATTATGCTATTGTACTAGTTTGTAAATTCAATAAACATGATTTTATTTAAATTTAGGATGCATAGTCACAAATCTGTTGTTCAGCTGCGTAAGATATATTAATGAGAAAAGCACTAAGCCACAAAAGTATGCATTCCAGGATCAATGGTACACACACTCAGAGTGCAATAAGACATTATGATAGGATTATAATATAAAGAAATGTTAAAAAAGAAGGCAGTCATTTGCAAAACACAGTAACAAGCGTCATGTGAAAAACATGTGGTTATGCCTTTGCCTACGGTTAACGCCTAAGGTATGCTTGGGTAAGGAAGCCACAACTGACTAGCCAACATGCATAGTTTGCTAATAATGCAAAGTTTCTGTATGATACTTGGGTATTTTTTCTCCTGGTGTAGTTCACTATTAATGTCGAGAAACTATAAATAGAAAGAGAAAGAACAATATGAATGTTTTGGCAGAAAAAACACTAGTTTATAAGATTAAATAGCAGTAATGTGACTTGCTGTGCAGATGCCTGACTTTCCTAACGTAATGGATAAATGCAGTAAGGTGGAGCGCACTCACTGTAGACGTCCAGCCTGGCCGTGCAGGACACAATCCCAGCCTCATTCTTAGCTGACACGGTGTACCACCCGGCGTCGTCTTTTGTGGCTCCCTGAATGAGCAGGCAGATGTAGCCATGATTGTCCTGGTGCATGCTGAAGAGAAGGATAAGGCCATTAGGGTTTGAAATTTGTAAAAAGTGGCTGTGAACACGAAGCATCATTTTTAATTAGGTCATTAGAAACAGAATAGTGTGAGCAGGCGATAATAGGGTCATACTTATTCTGGAGAGGCTGCCAGCCCCATTAAAGTTAATGGGAGAGAAGAGCAGACGTCAAGAGGTTGAATAAATCTGCACTCTTAATTTCTAGTTAAGGATCTGCCTTTACCAAACCACTGAATAGTTTCTATCACCATTGCAGCAAATGAATTCATCTTTTCTTTTAGGTATAAAGATAAACACACAAAAAATCACCATGAGATTAAATTAGAATGTGCTTCATCACATACCATTATAGCTTCTTTCTAAAGGCTTGATCACACATTAGAGTAGAGAGTGATTTTTGTTTTTGATGTCATCAGTGGCACGACTCACACAGATTTACGTGCTATGTGAGCCGTGTTTCCTACGTATCATTAGGATTAGATTAATTCGTCCTGTAGTCTCACCTCACTCGGTCAGTGCTGTGAGTGAGTGATTCATTTTCTTTCTTCCAAAATATCTGAGGTGGTGGCACTCCTGAAACACGGCATTCTAGTCTCACTGGGTACCCGTCAGCAACGCCGGTGTTCTGCAGCTTCTCGATAAACACAGGGGGTTTGTGTGCCTCCTTAGCTGAGAAAACACGACATAAATGATCCATCAGTGATAGATGAAGGAGCTCTGTGAAGAATTCAGAAGCTTTTGGAAATGTTCCTTAAACGGATCTTTTATGATACTATTTGTCGCTTCAGAGGTGGCACGATGCTAGTCCTCTCTCCAGATTATTCTTTCATCAAGGAAGGTTACTATGCTTCCTTCCACTCATTTGTTTCCTCAATGAATTCAAGCCTGACAGGCCCACACAGTCCACTGGCCATCTGCTCCACAGAATGCCTGACAGACTGTGTGAGACTCCTAGGTCATTGCCAGCAGCTGGGATGGCTTCACTGCTAATTATGTGACCACCCAGGCCCAGCCTTTACCAACCACTGCCACCTAGTGGTGCTGAGGAGGACACGTGTATCTAGGAATGTGATCCACTTTAATTCCTCTCCCTGCTATCTGAAATGTTTGCTATGAAGATTCTGAAACTTTTAAGTGATGGCTTAAGTGAGAAGTACTGTAGGATTGAAAAGGGGAAACATAAAGTTGAGAGGCATTTTCATCTAACTTTGGCAGCTTTAACTAGTTACCTATAAATTACAGATTCCAATTTGTATTTGAAAGGCCATAAAAAGACCTTGAAGGAAGGAAGCCATATAAAAGGATAACTTCATTAGTCTGAGAATTCAGAACTGACTGTTAAAAGCACTCTAATATCACCATCCAATGGGAAATTGTTTTCTTGGATCTGATGTAGAAACAATTGGAGAAAATAAGGTTTAGTTTTATTTTCTTCTGAGCTACCAATAATGAATTTGAGGATACATGTCTTTCTCCACCATATTCTACCTTCTGGAGTGATAAATATATCAATGCAAAACTAAGGGGAAAACAGGTGAAGATGATAAACATTCTACCTGAAATTTTCAAATACCCAAGACTATCTAAAAAAAAATTTTTTTTTTTATTGATCAGCCATCTCCTATATGCCCCCTACTGGGGATCAAGCCTGCAACCTGGGCATGTGCCCTGACAGGGAATTGAGCCATGACATCCTGGTTCATAGGTCAACGCTCAACCGCTGAGTGACACCGGCTGGAGTAGAGGGTAGTATTTTTATTGGACTTTACATGGTTATTTGACCTAGGCCTGTGGTCGGCAAACTGCGGCTCTCAAGCCACATGCGGCTCTTTGGCCCCTTGAGTGTGGCTCTTCCTAAGCCTTAGGAGTACCCTAATTAAGTTAATAACAATGTACCTACCTATATAGTTTAAGTTCGAAAAAATTTGGCTCTCAAAAAAAAATTCAATCATTGTACTGTTGATATTTGGCTCTGTTGACTAATGAGTTTGCCGACCACTGACCTAGCTATTTTGGTGAAGTAGGAACAGACTCCACTTAGTATTCTTTCTGGGCCCAGTTTTGAAAAGAGCATAAAATGTATATAAAATGTCTTAATGTCATAGCAGCTCACCATTAAGAGTAGCAGTTACCATTGTAGAACATTGCTATGGAGGGTACTGGTGATGCAGAGCTTCACCGATTAACCTTATAAAACATGTGAGGCATCATGTTCCCCATTTTTCATATGGAGAAATGAAGTGGCAGAGTTGTTATATATTTGCCCAAGGACACAGCTAGTAAGCAAGAGCTGGGATATGACGTCAGAGACTTTGGTTCCAATTACTATGCGCTGCCATGTTCTAACGGAGATGTCTCTTGGACCTCAAGGGTCAGTCCTGAGGACAGGCAGCACATTTAACAGGAGAAAACCAAAGGGTTTAGTCTGATGAGGGAGAGTTAGAGGAATGAGGGAAGTCAATCCTAGTGCATAGTATACTGAATACTGTACACAAAATTGTAAAGCATGGCTAACACACAGCACCATAGTCCACATATTGACTGCTACTCTCTTTCTTCAAAGAACTCAGTGGCTCTTGGTGTGTGGAAAAGCACTAGAAGTCAACAGACCTTTTGAGACTGGCCCTTAGCTGACTAATGGGACCCAGGCAAGTCATTTAATGTCTCTAGTTTCCACATCCCTAAAGCTAGGATAAACATTTGCTCTAATTATCTCAGAGAGCTGTTGTAAGGACTAATTGAGATAATGTATATGAGGAATAAACATCGTTTCTTTTTCTTTTACAAGAAGAGCTATCAGAATCTTATGTTCAACTCCTAAGGATGGTATAAACCTTTCCATAAATATACTGTCCTTATCTAAGGGTAAGACTTCATATAACAATACTTTTACAAAGTTTACCAAACAGTATAATTAATTAAAAGGCAATTCTGAGTTTAATGTGACTATAATATTTGGGGGTAATGAAGTATTTAAAATTTTGGACTTTGAAATTGGTATCTGTTACTTTAAAAGCTGAGTCTATCTTCAGAAACTCATGCATAAGCAAATTCTTATACGGCAAGTTTGGTTCTTGGAGCCCATGCTGCTGCTTACTGCCCTTTTCGTAGATAACACTGAGGGCCAACACATACACACGAGTAGGATGACCCAGAAGAGCCCAAATCCCTTTCTCTCTTGTCCAGGCTAGTGGGAGAAGGAAAAAATAAATCATAATGGCTACACTGAAGAAAAATTAGTTTCTGATTTGCTAAGCCTTACAACATGCCCTGAATGGCTATTTTGATGATACAATCTATTTTTCAGCAGTTTGAATTATTATCCATATTGGCTACTGATGTAGGATTAGTTCACATTTCCAAATCTGATGGTCATTGGAGAGAGGAAGGATTCGCAGCTGAGCCTACCTGCAACCACAAGCTCCAGGCTGAACGAGTTCTGTCCTGCTCGGTTAGTGGCTATACATGTGTAGATGCCGGCATCTCGCGATGTGACAGGCTCTATGATCAGAGAGTGCACCCCGTTCTCACGTACGAGCATCTTGTGAGCACTGTCGGGGCGGACTGGCTTTCCATCTAGTTGCCAGCTTAGATCTGGGGTTGGTAACCCACTGACCTAAACCAGAAAGAAAATGCATATAAATTTGATATTAAAACAATGAAATCAAGAGCTAAGAAACCATAATAAATTCCTCCCTTGGTAGTACAAGAGATGGCTTTTAGTACCAGCTCAAGTTCTTTTTTGCTTAAAACCTTTCAGTGGCTCCCTAAGCACTCGTGTGCTCACTTTTAAACATTTCTTATAGAGCAGCCTAGAGAAATAGGGATTTAAAAAACTTCTGTCATCGTCTTACCTCACCAGGGGTTATAAAGACTACTGGATGATGTCAGCATAGGGCCCGGAGCTCTTTGACAAAAAGATGTCCCACCATAATAACTGTAACAAATACTCAGCTGGCATTTATACACTATGAAGTTTCTCATCAAAGAGTTGCCATAGCTGTGCAGACGGTAGTGCATCCATCAGCAAATAGGGCTATTACTATTATTTGATAATCCTTGAAACTAACAAGAACAATACAAAATTGCCCAGAAAGCCGTATCAACAAATTAGCATCACAATGGAAACATCATAAAATCTTGAGACCATGACAGCTGTGGAGACCAGAGATCAGACAAAAGCACATTTAATTGCTAATCACAAGTTGTGCTGTGAAAGGTATGGATGGCTGCCATCTGTCAACTCTTCACAGCCTTGCCTATGAATGGGGAGAAAAGCACCCCTAAGGAAGGTCTTTCTACCCAGCCCTCATTTACTAGTGGGGAGTTACATACAGAAAGATGTCCGCTGGACTGCAAACCAATTTTTTGAAGGCACAGCTCTGCCAAAATCAGCCAGAGAATTCATAACTTCCCTTCCCGCTGCGTGATACTCATTTATACCACCTAAAAGATGCCTCCCCCCACATGTCACAAAGGTCTAGAGAATTTAAAGGACAAATATTAAGTACATTTAAATGACTGGTCAAAGGGATGCAGAGATTTGGAAGCAAACAGCAGTAGTTAGGCCACATCGCTTCTGAGAGGGTCACGCTCTTATGTTATCCCATCTGTCCACCCCCTACCCCCAGCTCTCCACATACACTGCGTTCCCTGTCGAAGGCCATTGGAAGTGGACTGTAGAAAGGGCATGGATACTTGTGGTCAGGCTCCAGGCCTTTCCCAAGTGTAGAAATAAAGTGGCTCTGCTGTTCCCACTGTACTAGTTAGACCCCAGACAAGCAGCACCGTGCACTGCTGAGGCCACCGAGGCCACCGTGTGCTTAGGAGGAGAGAAGCCTAAAGCACTGTGTACTGTCAGCCCACCTCATTCACCACGCACCTGTGCCAGTGGGCAGAGTGTAAGGCAAAGGGAAAATGCTGGATTCTACTACCCCTTT
>NW_006284244.1:90217-105910 GCF_000327345.1 Myotis davidii
GGAGCCTAAACAATGTTTCAAAGCCTTATCCACACTGCTTAATCATCACTTGTACTTTTTCATTTCATTTTTCCAGCTTCCTTGCATTATTATAGTGTCACTGGATTTGAAGAGCTTGTTTATAACTAAAGATGTTAACCATTTCTCATGCATTGCAAATGATATACCATGTTTTTTGTTACTATTTTACTCTGCTGTTTTACTTTTTGGTTGTATCAAACTTGTGCATTAAATATAATCATATTCCATTTAAAAAAAAACCTTATCCATATTTAAGAGCTAAATTTTAAATTTAAGATCAATAAGTAATGGGTAAAACAAACAAAAAGTTTTCCAGAGCAGTTTTTAAACATTTTTGCCTTAAGCTCTTTTGAGAAATGGATGAAAGCTTTATCACGCACACTTGTGTACAATTTCAGAGTTCACACATGCAATAAAAACTGGCCTCCCAGAGTTCAGAAGCCCCGCTGTAAAATGGGTGAAAGAAGGCTGTCACTCTCATTTCTCTTAGAAATGACATATGACTGATGAATACATGTATTATTTCAACAAAAGGAGAAAGGATAAAACCTCCCAGGGGCTTTCTAGAATACTGTAAATGGGGCCCTAGGGAACGAACATATTTACTGAACGTTTAAAAGTGAAGGAAAAGAGTGATTCAAAACAGTATATACACATCCTGTACATTTCACTGCTTTTTCTTTCTCTTAAGCTGAAACACATATTAAAGATGTCTATCTTACATAACTTTCCCAAAAGAAACTAAAGAGAAATGGCAATGAGGGGAGAAGGGAGACGATCGACTTATAGACAATAGCAAACTCTTACTTTGCAGTCCATTCTGCAGAGTTTTCCTTCTTGCACAGTCAGGTTTCCAGGAGCCTGCAAGAAGTGAGGTCTGAAGAACCGCTCCTGGATGGGTTCATTTTCATCTCCACTGTCCCTGGATCTAGAACGAGGCCTTAGAACAGGATAAATGGTAGAGAGTAGTTATTTCCAGGCTCTTAGTCATCTGTTGTTTTTCTTTAAAAATAATACATGGGGTAATAATATAATGCCCTTGCCTACCCCCAAGGTTTCTACCCCCAAGGTTTACATATAAAAATATCAGCAAAGCAAAATCTTGTTTCATTTAGAAATTCCTTATAAATTTAATCTGCTAATTGCACATCTTACACATTCTGCTCTCCTAATCTTAAAGCTAGTATAAATCATAAAAAGGGAAATTGGAGAAGATGGGATATTTTATATTAATGTTTTTTACCTAAATAAATACTTTGAAAGCTGTATGAGAAATAGCAGTAGCTGTTGCTCATTTACTTATCACCGATTCTTTTTCAACAGAAATTACTGTAACTTTGTGATTTTAAATGTATGGAAAATTAAGTTTATTATTTTATAAAAATTTAATATCTTTAGAATCAAAATTCCTTCTCATATTAGCCAGGAAAACAAATTGCATTTTAAGGCAGGTTTTCTTTTATATCGGATATCCATGTACTAAAGACATTTTTTTTTTAACTTTCAAATAATGTGCAAACCTCCCAGATCTTGTGCTTCTGTCTTGTTTTTAAGTATGTTGCCAAAGGCATCTTTAAGAGCAATACAATTTTAAAGTAAGGGCAGGGAAGACTTAAGGAGAGCAAGATGTTGAATGCAAATTCTGCCTGTAATCCTTAGAAAGTAAGTTTAAAAACACTTCACTAGAAAAAGTAAGAGTGGAACAAATGAAATATTGGTATAATAGGCTAATGATTATCAGCTTTTTAATATAGTTTACTCTCTAATAATACAGATGTAATTTTTGAACAGAGTGCTTTTCTAGGAAACAGTGGTACATGGGAAAGCTTAGATATATTGAAGACCATAAGAAAAGCAGAAGAAAATAATACAAGAGAATGGATATGCTACTAGATATGTGTGTGTGCAGCCATAGATACAGGCCTAGGACCCTGTGACAGATGTTGCCAGAAACAAGTTAGATTTGCACATGCTTAGGTGCCTGAGTTGGCCTTTTCAAATGTTGCACAAAGGGCTCTGTGGGTCCAATCACATGAGGCCTTATAGACACACCATTGGTTTGGTGCTTACTCAGTTCTTCCTGGTGCCTTCTATGAGCCTAATTTAGTATTTGTTCTTTTCATCAGGGTGTTTGCATCCTGTGGCCTCTAGTTTACTGTCATGCTCCGTGTATAAAATATCTAAATAGGAACCAAGATGACAGACTGGTTCACTTATGATATTCTTTTCTAAGTGCAAATGTGTTATTAAGAAGTAATATCCTTTCCCCAGCCCTGCCCATCAGCATCCTTACATAAACTCAGGGCTACTAGGAATGGAAAGCACGCACTATTAGCAGATATTTGTTGAGCATTTAAAATATGAAAAATATTACCTATAAGGTTATGGTCTAAAATAAACCGTTTTGAATGAAGTATCTGAAAAATGAATTCTCACAAGCCAGCTGGTTTTAAGAAACCTTAGTGGCAGTAGTTGATAATGGTCAATCCATACAGCTCTTGGTTTTGAACATTTGTGTAGCATTTACTGGTATTTTCGTGTCATGTAGAGATGCTGAGTTTTGATTTCCTCATGTATAAAGTGGGCCCTATTTAACAAACTAGTGATGGTGTATCTGAGCAGGCTTAGCACACTTTAGTAAATGTTTGCTCCCTTCCTCTTTCTGAATTGCAAAGTAGCATAGTCAAGGTGCCATAACTGTATACACTTTAAGGCTATATTCACATTCTGTCTTCAACTATGTGATTTTTATGGCCACCATAATTCTAAGAGTGTTGAACTTACAGTAATGAATTAATAGTGACACTTAATGGAAAGGAATATCTGAAATACCTTCTGACATGAGGAAGGCCCGAGGGAGAGCGGGGACTGCGACCTCTCTGGTTGACAGCCTGTACCATTAGCCGTCCCGTACAACTGACGCGGCCCTGTTGGAGACATTGGGAGAAGAAGTTAGTTGCTATGAAAATGACTAACCGTCCATTCTCCCATTCTTCGTAGCAAATCAATGTGCCATGTTAGTAATGACACCGCCCCCTCTCAGAAATGTACTTTGCCTGGGTTCAGTAAGCTTTACTGTTTTATCTGGGATGGTATTTAAAATGACAGCCTCACTGGATTAACTGTGATCTGCTAAGGTCTCCCTAACACATGAAGCCGAGTTGTAAAATACAGCAGCAGGACATCACCGTCCTGTGATGATTCCACTGTCACAGTCAGATAGCTAATTTTGAAGTCAAACTACATGATTTTAGTTTTCTGTTAGATTTTCTCAGTAATATTTAATTTAATAAACATTAGTAGTATCCCTTCCCAAAACCACATATTAAAAGAGATGGTGGCATGATAACATGAGCATTACGAAATAAGTATGCACAGGGATGACAAGGAGAGCACGATGAGTATGGGATGCCTTGTTTGCATGAAATGAACATGTTTGAGATTTAAAGACCGGAAGCAAGTTAAGTACCTAAAATGTGTGGGTCATAAGGGCCTATCTAATGAAAAGCTATATTTTATCTCTGAAATTTGGCAGCTGAAAATTTGATAAATGCTGTCATATGGATAGACAAAATATTTACAAGACCCAGATGACATGAATAAATCACCCACTGTTACTCTGGCTTTTTGTTTTAGCCCTTTCTCCTAAATTTTCCCTCACTATTACAAGCAGAATAGCAAACTAGATGATTTTTTCCCTCCACCGTCTCAGCTCCCAGGAGAATGAGCAGATGTACTTATAAGTTCAGATAATGGTCAAAAGGGAACAGCCAGGAAGGACAAACGAGAAGCCAATTTATCATGGATTAGACAAGGGAATTCTATCTCAAGGTTGAAGAGTAGCCCCCATGTGCCTTTATAGTCAAAATTTACCATTGACTCCTATTTTCATTCCAAATTGCCAATGCAGACAGGTTGCAGAAGCAAGAGTTGCTCCGTATGGTTTGAAGAACTGCTTTCCGAGTTCTCCCTGAGAGTGGGCTGGCATGAGGGCAAGGACACTGGTAGAGGGAACATAGGAAAGAACCCATAGCAGGGTGCAGGGAGCGGCAGGGACCCAGGTAGTGGGGTCTCCAGATCTTCCCAGAGCTAGGACTTCTCGAGGGCCATTACCACGTAGAAAAGGCAGAGGGGTATAATATGGACAAGAGGAATGTAATAGACAGGAGAAGAATCAGGAATTGCCAAATAGAATGAGGTGGTCATATGAAGCACTCTCAAGTAGTCTTTATACCATTAGATATGTAAATTCCTCTAGCACTCACAATATTTGCTGTCAAGGTCACAGTTAAAACATGACTTTCCCTGAAAATTTCCAGGGAGACATGAAGCATAACATTATCAAGAGGAATTATTTCTAGCTTATATTAATTGTAGCTGAAGTTCAGGCCGCATCATATAAATTCTCGTGTGCTGAGTTCTTGGCAAACACTTGATTCCCTAAGCTACCTTGAAATCTGAAAATTAATTTCATCTAACCCTTTCAAATCTATACCTGCCATAGAAATCTAGATGTGATTTGCTTAGAAGACACCCATCATAATTACTGTCTGATGCAACCTGGTAGGTACTTTAACAAATGAACAGGTAAGAGCCATGATTCTTTTTGGAGCCTGAGGACAAGATAGTGTATGGTTTGTTCTATACAAATACCTTAAACTGTACTGACATATGGGATATGGCTTCCTTATTGTTTGTTTTGCCGCTTACAAATAATTTTACTTTGGATAGATTAAGAGAAATTTGCATAATCTGGATAGATTTTCTTCCTTGTGGTTTAAAACCCAGAGGATCCACAAAGGAAGTTAATATTAACTAATCATTTATGTAAGTTAGAAAAAAAATCCTCTAGCCTCGATTTGAGTCTTGGCTTTCTTAAAACTTTGAGCAAATCACTGATTTTATTTAAGCCTTTGTTTCTTCTGTAAAAACTGGGGTCTGGCTTATAAGGATCTTGTGAAGATTAATGATATACCCGAAGATGATACTGTAAATATCAAATGGTACAGTAATCCACCAGGAATACATTCCAAGACCCCCAATGGATAGTACCAAACTCTATGTATACTGTGTTTTTTTCCCTATACATATACCTTTGATAAAGTTTAATTTATAAATTAGGAATAGTAAGAGGTTAACAATGCAACAGTTATAACAGTATACTGTAATAAAAGTTATATGAATGTAGTCTCTCAGAATATCTTGTACTTTATGTACAGTGTGAACATGCTGGACAAAGGGATGATTCATGTCCCGGTGGGGCAGAGTAGGACATCACACTACTCAGGTGAAACTGTTAGCTTATGAGTCATTTCTGAAATTTCCCATTTAATATTTTTGGACCACAGTGACTGTGGATAAAGGGGACTACTGTACCTGACGTCATAAATTATCATTATGAAATTCACTATTACGGCATTGTGTCACTAAGGGCCTGAGACATTATATGTGCATGGACAAGGTGATTTTTAGGGTCCCAGCAGCTTGGCTGACTCCAATCTAATTTTCCAAGTGAATGTACTTTAAGGTATGCTCTTACCTCCTTTTTTTGGATTCTTTCAACTACCTCTTTAACCAATGCCTCCCCTGCCCCTCAGTGCTCTTAATGCTGGGATGAGCCCCAGGCATCTTTGTATGACACTCCCTAGCTCTGGAGTCAGTCTGGGTTTGTAAACCAGTTTTGTCCTTTATTGTTGAATGACTTCAGACAGGTAACTGGCTAAGTTTCTTTATCTGTAAAATAGAACCATTTAGTTAATCCCTCATGGATTCTTATGAAGATTAAATGAGTTAATAGGTATAAAATACTTGGTGTACTGTGTTTTACATGTACTCAATGCTCTAAATGTTGACTATAGCTATAATAATAACAACCAGATGGATATGAAGCATCCCTTAGAATTGTTTTAAGTACAATGTTTTCTTCATGTAATGGAGTTCTGTCCCTCTCTCTGTCTCCTGCCCCCCCCAGCCCCTCCCAATTAGGATATAATTTACTCCAAAGGAAAAAAAAATACTCTTATTACAGGGGACAGAATATGTGGAGAGGAGATCAACCTTTTTAACTTTTGCTGGTGTTTTAAAAGTGCCAAGCACACAGGAAGATTCAGGTGTTGGTTTTTGGGAGGGCTGCGTTTGAGGTAGGAGATGAAAGAAAGATACTTTACTTCACTCTAACCATTTGATGATGTTTAGGGTAAGCTCTGCCTCCTGTCCTCTCAAAAAAATAAATAGGATAAACAGGGTGGCATCCTACTCTAAACATTACACAGTTCTACAGTGTTTTCATTGCTATCTCTTAGAACCATATACATAACTACTGCCACAGATATTTCCCAAATTTAAGAAAAAGGAATGTCACCTTTTTACTCCTACATCATTCTTTACTTCTGAACATAAAGGGGAAAGGTATGGTCTTGAGGGGGCAGACTTATTAGTTTGATAATACAGTATTGGTTAACTACAGGGTGGGCCAAATGTAGGTTTACAGTTGTGAGTACATAAAACAGTTTGTTGTATTATTATTTATTAATCATTGTATTATTTTCTATATGAACTGTAAACCTTATTTTGCCACCACCCTGTATATTCCTAAATCAATAAATGACCTCCTGGTCATTTAACAAACATCCAAACTAACAAGATGTGTAATTTTAACATTTGAAAGAAAAAATCCAGAATTCAGTGAAGCACTTTTGAAAAGATGCCTCTAGTGTGCACAATTGAAAGTGCAGGTTTTTAAGTCTGAACGTTTTACTTATGAAGATTGATCATACAACATTAGCATTAGGTAATTTTAATCATACCAATGTGCCAGTTAATGCTGGTAATCATCATAATTAGAAGGCTCTGCTGCACATTAATGCTACTACATTTGCTGTTAACTTTCATTTCTTTCTGCTTTATTAACACATCTATACTATTAATAGAGGAATATGCAAATTGTCAGGGACGCCATCACAGTAACAGTAAGGACTGAACAGCAGGCTGTGTG
Organism: Myotis davidii; assembly: GCF_000327345.1. Lineage (NCBI taxonomy): Eukaryota > Metazoa > Chordata > Mammalia > Chiroptera > Vespertilionidae > Myotis > Myotis davidii. Next base: position 97,233 of record NW_006284244.1, read on the forward strand.
GGGCGACCAGGCTGTCGGGGGGTGGGGGCAGTTAGGGGTGATCAGACAGGAGCCAGCAGTCCCTGATTGTGAGAGGGATGTCTGACTGCCGGTTTAGGCCTGATCAGGCCTAAACCGGCAGTTGGACATCCCTCGAGGGGTCCAGGATTGGAGAGGGTGCAGGCTGGGCTGAGGGAACACCCCTCCCCCCCCACCCCCCTGCACGAATTTTGTGCACCGGGCCTCTAGTGAAGTAATAATGGAAGTGAATATTTAAAGTGAAGATTAAAACGAGTCAAGCAACCTTATAATGCTAAAACAAAACACAATTAACAAACTATCTTTTAAAATTTAACTCAGCTGTGTGTTCCTTTTCTCTTTCAAACAAATCCACCGTTTAAAGGCACAGTACAAGTAATAAGTTTGAATTCTTAAAGGGATTCTGTATTAAAACATCCAGCTTGTAAAGATTGTTTGATGCCTCATGCAAGGCCAATTATTTATAGAACATGCAAATAACATTTATATTTCCTTTTTTGTGAAATGTAACTTGTGGCACACAGATCTTCATAAAAGCTTGCCACTTGTATACATAATGCAATTTGAGGAAACATCAAACTGCAAAACAGCCATTCCAAAATCCAAGTGTGATGCAGAGTAACCTAGCAACACAACAAAACAAAGTAAAACATTCGTGTTTAGATTTAGCTGTGTCTTATACACAGGATTACTGTCTAAAGTAAATTGTATTTGTGATCCTCATTTTGGCATTATGCTTGGTGCAACACTGCACAATCACTCATCATTTCACTTAACAATGGGATCGTTTGGCCTCTTAGGAATTGCCTGAGCGGCACACATCGCGAATGATACAGAGTCTAGTGTATGGTTAGGGCTGCACAATTTGGATGTAGTCAGCAATACCTAATGTAGTTCTTAGTCCCCAAAGATTAACCCCGGTGGAAAAATATTCTGCTGTACTGTAGTGTTTTCCTCTTTCTTTGGTTCTCACCCTTTCTCTCATTATTTCCCACTGCTCAGGAAAACTCTGCCGTCTGTGTTCCATTATGAACCAGTTTTTCCACTCCAGCCTTTTCCTCTCTCCCTTGGTCATTTCATACCATGTAGGCTACAGTGTACCAGGAAGAATAGGTGTAGTTGTCTCCCTTTCAAACCCAAATACTTTAATAATGTTAAACATATTTCAGATAACCACAGGGCATCAAGGAAACAGAGTCAACCTCAGTTTTCTGTTGACTACATATATGCTTTTGGGATTAGTATGTATCTCGAAAAATTTAGGTTTTTCTTTTGAATTTTTTTCAGTGCTGACTGTCATGCTTCTTTTAAATCATGGTTTAATTCACAAATTATAAGAATGGCAAAATACTTTAGTATACAGTAACAGATGTTATAAAGTTGAGATTATGACACTATTAAACATTTCTATTACAGTATTCCTAAAGCAACAAATAACTATGCCAAGGGTTAGGTAGAAAAATGGTCTGCCACTTGTCATGGTTTAAATACTTATGCTTTGGCCCTAACCAGTTTGGCTTAGTGAATAGAGCGCCAGCCTGCAGACCAAAGGATTCCGGGTTCGATTCTGGTCAAGGGCACACACCTTGGTTGCAGGCTCCTTCCTGGCTTGGGCCCTGGTCAGGGCTTGTGCAGGAGGCAACCAATGGTTGTGTTTCTCTCTGTCTTTCACTTTCCCTAAAAATCAGTGGAAAAATATCCTCAGTGAGGACTAACAAAAAATACTTATGCTTTATTTTTCTAATGGTAGTGAAGTTAAACAATTTCTAGGTGACAACTCACAAAATCTACATCTGTCATATTTGGACATATCTGCCACTGAAGTCCCCAAGATAGAGGAGTTGGCAACATACTCAGAAACTTGGCACAGCAACTACTACCAAGTGCTATAAATATTCTCTCACAACGTTTTCAATTTTAGGAATAAATGCCCACTTTTAGCATTTCCTCAGATGGCCTTCCTGAGTTTCCCCTCCTATGTCTGCCTTTGGTCATTTAGATAGAAAAAGAGATTTTTAGCCCAACCCTTTTAATTAGAATAATGGTCCAATCCACTAACCTGGGGATTCTAGATATTAGGAACTGCTCTGGTGGCTGACCACTGGGGCTTTTTGACTCTTGCTCCCCGAGAGCAGTCATATTACTATTTGCTTTATCACAGGAGAATTGGGATGTTCTGTGAGAAGGGCTGGGCTTGTGGCTACCCGAGGTAAATGGGTCCACTTCTTTCTTTGTCTTCTCATCAAAGGGGAGTCAAGTCAAAGCACCAGTGAGGGTTCAATGGGGCTCCTCCTGGACCGGGTAGAGCGGCAGAGCTCTCTGCAGCCTAAATGAGGGCAGCGAGGCTCTCTTTGGTGCCTTCTCTTGGTCCTAAGTGTGCCGGGAGCAGAGAGCAGCTGCTGTCTTCTTGTGTGGCCCCTGTCAGCTGTGCTGTGGGCGTGGCCCCACGCTAGCTCAGGGCTCTCTCTACCGAAGCCCACAGCTGTGGCAGAGCCATGTCTGCTGCCTTATTCCTTTCCCATGGGGGTGGTAAAAAGGAAAAGCCAGGAGGTCAGAAGACCACACATCAGCAACATTTTGGGTAGAAATTCTATCCCAAACTGACTTGTTTACTCTCTAATGGTATTGTGGGAGGAGGGCACCTAGAAACAGACAGACTGACCCTTTACATCCTGGTTCCTCAGGCTTCTGCCACCTCTTTGGGCTGCTTCTCTAAGACAGGGTTAATGGTGTCTTTGAATTAAAATAATGACAATAACTAGCATTTATTGGAAGTGAAATATGTGCCAGGTAAACTGAGTGCTTTACATATATTATTGAAACCAATCTACACAAATAAAAGAGAAAGATGCAAATTGACCATACCTTCACAATGCCACCACCCAATCAGGAGTGAGTATGCAAATTAACCCAACAAAGATGGCAGGTTAATTTCCATACACAGGCGCCGGGGGCAGGACGCTTGCGTCATTGCCATGGTGACAACGCAGGCGTTCCGCACCACCCCAGCTGCTCGGGGCCTCTGGGCAGCATGGGAAAGTGCCTCTGGGCCGGAGCGAAAGCAGTGCCAGCAGCCAGGGGAAGGAAGGCCCATTCTTACACGAATCTTCATGCATGGGGCCTCTAGTCTATATATATAAAAGCCTAAATGGCCGAACCGGTCGCTATGACATGCACTGACTACCAGGGGGCAGACACTCAATGCAGGAGCTGCCCCCGTAGTCAGTGCACTCCCACAGCGGGAGCACTGCTGAGCTGACTGATGGGCGCCAGAGGCCGGGCTCACGGCTGGCAAGCACAGTTGCAGTGGCGTGAGCCTCTCCTCCTTCCACAGTAGTGCTACTGAGTGACGGGAGCAATGGGGCAGGATTAGTGGTAGTGGCATGGTGCCCGGCCCGGGCTTGGGCTCCTCCCTGGCCGCCTGCCGCTTTGCGCACTACTACATCCCTTGGGGGATGTTCGGCCCAAACTGAACCCTGCAGGGATCGGTCAGAAACCAGCAGTCCAACATCCTCCAAGGGTCCCGGATTGCCAGAGGGCGCAGGCTAGGCTGAGAGACCCCGCCAGTGCACGAATCTGTGCACTGGACATCTAGTATTATTATAATTTCATAGAAGAGGAACAGAGAGGTTAAGTGACTTGCTGAAGGTCACACAGGTCAGGAGTGGCAGAGCTAGAACTCCAACTCAGGTCTGGTTGCTGCTAAAGTTTTGTGCTTTTAACCTTTGGACTATCCAGCCTCTAGGCTTTTCAGTACCTTCTTTTGGTTTTTATCCCTTCCTCCTTTTCCTTGTTTCCAAGGGGAATTAATCTTTAGCAGCCCTCTTTTATCTAGTGACCCATCATAGTTCAAATGCTCAGAGACCCTTGAGGTGGGGCTGCTGTCTTCATCTCTGCATACTTTCACGGGCACTGCACAGGGAGGCCTTCTCCTTTACAACTTTTTTACATGTGAAAATTCATTAGTGTAATTTGAAGAAGACGAGAAGTAGACTCATAATCAGAGTTTTAAATTGCTTACTCCAGTAACTGCTCAACACATTTGCCAGGGAAACCATAGCAGGATCCCAGTACTGTTTATGTTTAAGGGATACAGTTAATTCTGTCTCCTTAATATATCCCAGCCTTCCTAGGGGAAAGAGGAATAAAGAACCCAACAGAAAGAAACATTTTAGATTTTTGTTGAGTTCTCCACTTTTAAGTAGGCAGAGAACTAAAAATTGAAATTTGTTAATAGTCAAGGAAACATACTGAAAATATAGTAAGAAAAAAAAAGTAGGTTCCACTTTTGTTCCCTCAAATACACCAAAAATGAATACAAATAAACATTAACGTAACTTTTCAGTAAAGGTTGTGATTTTGACTATTTTTCAAGGTGATAGCCATGTAAGTCATTGATTGAAACATTAGAACCTTGAGAAAGTGCACTACCTTGGAAACTGTCCCCTGACACTGAAGAGTTTGCTGTGCTCTGTCACAACCTAATTGGTAGATGATTTGAGGTTCATTCTAATCTTAGTATTACCTTAGAAATATATCTTTATACAAAAAGGTGCTATTAGGATAGGAGGACACTGAATGAACTTACACATTTGTAAAATTTGCTAAAATTATCTTTCATTTTCTGACAATATTTCCTTAAAAAGAAATATGGTATGACTGGAATGTTAAAAAATGATTTCAGAACAACCTCTTGAAAACTGTTAACTTTAGCTTCCTTTTTTTTTTCTTAAAAAAAGGCATATTATTTACATGACTTCAACTTCTTAATCATTTTTGTGTCCCCAGCATAGTGCCTAAAATATATAAGGTATTCAATAAAAAAGGATTTGCAGTTTTGGAATGATAACATGATACCCAGGTTGCCGCCTATTAAATTCTAAGCAGTCAATTGATTTTTTGGTCCTAAAACAAGAGAAAACAATTGGATGGAAACAAACAAAAAATCCTGAATGCTATAGTAGTCCCCCCTTACCTGTAGGAGATCCCTTCCAAGACCCCCAGTGGATACCAGAAACCATGGTTAATACCAACACTGTATATACTATGCTTTTCCTCTACATCAGTGGTTCTCAACCTTTCTAATGCCGCGACTCTTTAATACAGTTCCTCATGTTGTGGTGCCCCCCCCCCAGCCATAAAATTATTTTCGTTGCTACTTCATAACTGTAATTTTGCTACTGTTATGAATCGTAATGTAAATATCTGATATGCAGGATGTATTTTCATTGTTACAAATTGAACATAATTAAAGCATAGTGATTAATCACAAAAAATACGTAATTATATGTGTTTTCTGATGATCTTAGGAGACCCCTGTGAAAGGGTCGTTTGACCCCCAAAGGGGTGGCGACCCACAGGTTGAGAACCGCTGCTCTATACTCACACCTATGATTACATTTAATTTGTAAATTAGGTACAGTAAGCAATTAGTGACAATAATTTTATACTATAATAAAAGTTATGTGAATGTGATTTCTCAAAAAATCTTATTGTGCTGGACAAAGGGGTGATTCATGTCCCAGGCAGGACAGCATAAGATTTCATCACACTGCTTAGAAGGGCGTGAAATTTAAAGCTTATGAATTATTTCTGGAATTTTCCATTTAATATTTTTGGACTGCATTGACCACTGGTAACTGAATCTGCAGATTAGAGGGGACTCCTTTATATTGGTACTATCAGAATTATGATTTACACTTATACATTATTTAAATCCCATTGATTTCAGTGTGGGTATATATTTTAAATATTGTACTTTTTTGTTTTTCACTATAGCATAATACACACAACTCATCTTTTTCTCCTTTTTTTCACTTCATAGACTTAATCCTATCTGAACTGATATATGATTTGTATTTTTTACTGGCTTATTTTCTGTCTCAGTACTTTGTCTTGCCTATCACCTATATCATAGGTGTACATATTAGGCCCTTGGTAGTATGGAAAGAAGGCACATCTGCACCAGAATTACTCATATCGAAAAACCCCTGGTGGAATAAATAAATACTCATGAAAAAAAAATTTTTTCTACTCCTTCAAACGGAGATGCTGTAGAAATTGGGAAAATAGTTTTAAATCAAACAGTTCCTCTGTTCAAATAAATGTCTGTAAGCTCTAGACAGCTGACCCCTTCCCTCATTTGAAATCTCCATATAACTTCTGACTCACCCAAGCTAATAGCCTCCTGTTGACTAGAAACCTCAATGATAACACAGTCAATTAACACATGTTTTGTGTGTTATCTGTGTTATGTACTGTATTCTTAAATACAGTAAGCCAGAGAAAAGAAGATGTTATTAAGAAATCATAAGAGAAAATACATTTACTACAATTACTGACAACAAACAAAAAACCAACACCACCACCAAACACACAGATAAGTGGACCTGTGCCGTCCAAACCTGTGTTATTCAAAGGTCAGCTGCACACAGAACTGAAGCAAGACCTGTATATACCCTTCTTTACCTGAGGGTTTGCAGCCATAATGGTGTAGTTTCCATCATCATCTAGGGTGGAGGCTGTGGTGTGGAGAGAGCACATCCCATCAAGATCTCTTTGAATGATGTAGTGATCATTCTTGGGAGAGATCTGCTTTCCATCTTTAAACCAGTAGATCTGTGAAAAGAAACAAGATTAAAAATTAAGGGTGTGTGTAGCACTGTTTGGGGGACTGATAAATAACAACTGTGTAGTCTGCAGAGCTGATCTGAGTTTTCACTTTCAAATGCTAATTGGAACATCTGAATAGGCAATTGAATTTTAAGTGAAAAGAGTAGGTAATAAGCAAATTTAATTATATTTTAGTTTTAAAAAATTAAATATTCGCCTTTTACTTTTTAATTATGTAAGTAGGTATTTACAGTCATATATTATTTTTCTTTTTGCTTCTTTCTAATCGCAAATGTACTCAATTAGAAGGTAGTACTTGTACAGTGAAGGTAAAAGGGTTATTTTAGAAAACACAAACAGACCCAAAACTCTAATCATTCCACTGAACCATGTTAGACACTAAAATGGTGGGGAGGAGGCAGGCAGCAGTTCAGGGCTGGTGGCGGGTGGAACTCTACTGCTTTAATTCCAGATCAGGAGCATATGACCAAAGGTTCAAACTTTGCCAGGTCTTCCACTATGTTAAAGAAAACACGATAGTATTTAAATGTAACAATTTTCAATAATATTTTAACTTGGGTTGGTAGAAAATTAAATGCAAAAAATAAAGTAAAAATGAATCTTGGTGAAATAAATATTTAAATGGTTATGACATCTTCTGTAGATCCTCCTTCCTTCCTTCACTGGTCAATGGATCGCTCATGATTTTTGATTATAATTTCTGAACTACACAGTTGAAAGACAGCCCTAATATAATTGAAATGCTGCACTAATGCCTACCCACCTCCAGACTAACTGGTAGGGAAGGAAATAAATCACTCCGTTTTTAAGCCACAGTAAGTTCTTTGTTGTCAGTTTTGTTCCTTGCAACCAAAAGCATTCCTAACAGATGAAAACTCCTATAGAGCCTTCAGCTTTCAATGCCACACTGGCATTGAAATTCAACTCCTGGTCAGAGCTTTTGAATCTGAAAAATCTTTTTGGAATGTCCACTTCAAAACATAGGAAAAGGCCTGAAACATACAGCACTAAATAAGTGCATGAATACCCAGGGTCTGACTGCTATAACTCTTCCAACCTCTATTTTTCAATTAGCTCCTCATTTACAGAAACTATTTTTAGTCTCCAGAACCTAAAAATTAATCAACTAGACTAATAACTTTAGTTCTAAAAAATTAAACTATATAAAGCATTATACTTCATAATTATCATACTCAACTTAGTGGTTCCATGATTGCGGATGGAACAGAGAAGCTGTAATTAGTATTCAGTTCTTCCAAGTCATTTCTTTCCTTTAATTGTATTTTTCACCTCCATTATACTTGGAATACAACTTTCAAATGAAATTTAAGAAACAGTTCGAAAATTTTACCAAGACTACTGTTTAGTCTTCTCATGTCTCAGAACAAGCATGTCAAGGGCATAATACATTTTTAAAAACATAGTGAGTGTTCCATACTTTAATAATCTTAATTTATATATCATGCAGGAAAAAAAGAGCAATTCTTCATTAAACCAGGGAGAGAAGAAAAGAATGGCAATGAGGGAAGGAGGGAGGAAAAAAAGAAGGAAGGATGAAGAAGAAAATCTAAAAGTTCTAAAAAAAAATTAAGCCTTTTAAAGCCAAGAAATATTTAAACTTGTACTAGAAAAAACACAGTTCTGTTATTTACAATAGCCCATCTTCAAGTTGAACATAATATCCTTTAAGGACAGGAATCAGTAATCTTAGAACTACATCAGTGATCTTAAGCACTGATTAATGTTTAACATAGGATCTTTTATGAATATTATGGAAGTTCAAGATATAATTTCTTACTCAGTTTCATTCATAAGCTGCAAGTTTATTTTTAATGCATGCATTTGGCATCATGTGTGTGAATACACAGCAATTACCAAAATTATGCCAAGAACATAATAAAGAAGTTTTCTCTAATAACAGTTTATTTAGAAGTCTCCTTTTGTTAGGGGTGGATTGGGTTGAAACTTTAAGGCTTTTTTTGTTCTATGTTTCTCTGACTATGGGCTTAGAATTTGGTTTTAGGGAA
>NW_006284244.1:106128-109524 GCF_000327345.1 Myotis davidii
GGAAAGAACATGATGGTAAAACTTACCTTATTGAGAAAATAAAACAACAGTGTGGAGCATTAACACACAGAAGTTTCAGGTATTTTCATATCACTTCCCCCCCTTCCATTCAACTGATTCTCATTTCAGCTCTTTTACACCCCTGGTAAGCTTTTAATTTCAGTGAGTGTGTTTTTCATTTCTATGTGCTTACTTTACAAATTTGCCTTGTCTTTAGTATTGTCCTGTTCTTTCTTAAACTTTCTATTCCTTTAAAAATTGCTTCGGCCAGAACCGGTTTGGCTCAGTGGATAGAGCGTCGGCCTGCGGACTCAAGGGTCCCGGGTTCGATTCCAGTCAAGGGCATGTACCTTGGTTGCAGGCACATCCCCAGTCGGGGGCGTGCAGGAGGCGGCTTATCAGTGTTTCTCATCGATGTTTCTAACTTTTTATCCCTCTCCCTTCCTCTCTGTAGAAAATCAATAAAACATATTAAAAAAAATTGCTTCAGTCATTTTGAACAGTTATTTTATCTTTATCAAGATTATTCCATATAATGTCATTGACTGACTTGTTTCTTATTTCCTCATATGGGTTTGTAAGTTTTTACTACGAACTCATTTTTTCTCCCTCCCTCCCTGTAGAAGTGTGATATGCCCCTAACTGTCCTATGGGACAGGATAACCTTTGCTTGCTTCACCAGAAACCTAAAGATTTTAATTATCCTGGACTCGGTTTCTTATTAAATTCTTTTGGCTCCATATCATGTGATAGGGTAAATTTGAAGTTTCAGTTTCTCATGGGGGTGTGTGTGTGTTTGTTTTTTTAATTCTCTCAAGTTCTAGGGAAAAGTGTCATTCTGTTACTGCTTTGCTGGGCTGCTAAGTGGTTAATCTCGTCTCCCTTGTAAAGACAGTGCAGCTCTACCTGCATTCCTACGTTTCTGTATGGAGCGGTCCCCGTTAGGTCAGCCCAGGCCTCCTGAGTACCAGATGTTCTTTGATTATCCTTTCTCAACAGTATCCCCCCTCCCCCTTTGTAATACTGGAAGTTTTGGTTTTATAATTAGTGGTAAGCACACTTTGCTGTATGGTGCCGTGCACGGGCTCATGTTCCAGCCTGGCCACTCACCAGCTCTCTGCCTTGGGGAAGTTAACTAGCCTCACTGAGCTCCGTTTAGTCATTTGCAGTTCGGGAGTAGCAGTGATGATGTCACGTGAGTAAATGATGTAGGTGTATGAAAAGCTTCTGTCAATTCTATTCTATTTTTCAAATCCAAACGATACCCCTGTTCCACCCTTACTGATTTCCAATGCTTCCTGAAGTTGGCTTTGAACTTACAGTACCTCAAGCATTTTACATCATGGGTACTGAGAAAGGTGGTCTGGATCTCTCTCTGCTACCATACATGCTGTAATTTGGAAGCCAAACTCTACCTCAGAAAATATGACTCCTAAAAAGTCATGTTTTCAGCTCACCTTTGGCTGTGGATTCCCAGTCACTCTGCATGTGAAAGTGACAGGCATTCCCTCGAAGATCTTGTAATGTTTCAGCTTCATCTCGAAGACTGGTGCCACTCCATTTTCCACAGGCACATCCGCACAGTGGGCTTCATCGCCTGATTCATCCACAGGAGACCTTTCCAGCCTGTACTCGATTTCACTGATGAGTCTCTGTTCACAGCTGGAGACTTTGTATTCCTGGATCAAACAGAGCAAGATCTTGTTAACAACCTCAATCCCCTGTGGTACAGTGTGTCCTGCGCCTCATCCCCTCTCCAATGAAGGCTCTTAGAAGACAGTGATATTTTTACCACAAAGCCTACAATCGGGTCTGAGCCCACTTCAGTTGCATATGAAATAGAAGACATCTGGGAGTAAGTGTATATGATATTTCAAATTATCGTCATACAAAAAAACAAAGTATAAAACTATGAAGATGAATTTCTCTTTTCTTTGGGGGTGGGAGTCAGGGAGAAAGGCAATGGCTATATTTCCCTAAACTGTTTGTAAAAAAGCATGCTGGAACACCGATTTCACTCTGTGGGGAACGCTGACGCCGGGGGTGCACTTCTCCAGAAGGGCAACACTAGTACATGTGGCCAGCAGCTGCAGTGCTGCACAGCACTGTATCAAACAAACCACAGGAAAGGGGCACCATGCTTTTCTTACAGTCTCTGAACTCCCTCAGCTCTGCAGTTATTAGGAACTGTTTTCCACTCCCTTAAAAGAAACAAAGGGTTGACAGTCTAATTAAGTGTTGTTTGCAAAAGCAAAGCCCCCACCACCATCCTATGGTGATTAACGTGGGCACTGCAGTTGCTGGCCTACAAAGACGACAAGGCAGCCCATTATAAGATATTTTCTACTCAGTAGTAAATAGAAGATTGTTTTAACTAGGTTTTCTCTGAAAGAAGTTACTCGACCTTTAAAAAACAGTCCATTGGCCTGAGAGAAGAAATACAACACTATGAATAAAACTGCAAAATATACACAAATTGCCCAGCCGGCTTGGCTCAGTGGTTGAGCATCGACCTGTGAACCAGGAAGTCTTGATTCGATTCCCGGTCAGGGCACATGCCGGGGTTGCGGGCTTGAACCCTAGTAGTGGGCATACAGGAGGCAGCTGATCAATGATTCTGTCTCATCATTGATGTTTTTTATCTTTCTCTCCCTTTCCTTTCCTCTCTGAAATCAATAAAAATATATTTAAAAAAACACACAGGTTGTTTTGTCTAATTACTATCAAATTAATCCATTTAAGAGTTAGCACTTTTTCCTAGAAAGGTATAACAATGAGAAACTTTTCACAGTTTAAAGTTCAGAGTATCCATTAATGACAATCAAATTCAAATTTGTAATAAATGACAAGAAAAATCACATTGCACTAATTTTGTTCATCTGGCATTAAATGAAAATAGACACTGTCATAGTATTTATGATTCATACATGGCAGCAAACAAGGAAGCACACAAGAAACTAGATAGAGTGAAAGACTAGAAAGAGAAGAAAGGTGAAAAGCTTAACCTTTTGACCATCCAGAGGACTCCCTATAGAAGCATGAGGAGACCCAATTTCCTGTAATGGCAGAAAAAAAGAGGTGAAGACTAATAATAGAAATAATAACCTAGCAAGAGTTTTAGTTTTTTTTAAGGGAGATTTTTGCAGTAGCTATATTTAACACAGGAAAATCTTTCAGATTCATTTCTCTACAGACACAAGGAAGAGTTTACTTGATTTTTAAAACTTTAATATGGAGACTACATCTGGAAACAGAAGCAGTGGAGATGAAAAACAATGGCTTATATCAATGACTTTTTTTGGTGGTAACAGGAGAACATTTTAGGTTTTCTGTTGATCAGTGATTTATAATTATACTATGGGCCCGGTGCACGAAATTTGTGCACTGGGTGTGTGT
>NW_006284244.1:110686-114866 GCF_000327345.1 Myotis davidii
GGCAGGGCATAAGCGGCCCCAGGGGGCCACCTATGCCCTGCCCCCCAGCTCTTAGCTCCCCCCTGGGTTTCCAATCACTGTCAGTGGCAGGGGGCTTCTTCCTGCTTTCCCTTTCGCCTTCCTGCATTGTGCCTACATATGCAAATTAACCGCCATCTTGTTGGCAGTTAACTGCCAATCTTAGTTGGCAGTTAATTTGCATATAGCCCTGATTAGCCAATGAAAAGGGTAGCCAATTACCATTTTTCTCTTTTATTAGTGTAGATAAATGAAGGGAAATAAAGATACAGTTTTTCTGTACTTAGCTATTTTACTTTGACTAAATATTAAAAATGTGATTGGAAATAGTCATTAGATATTTCAAACAATTTCAAGGAAAATAAGTTACTCTCCACACACAATTATTTTGCATGAAAGCACAGGTCAGGAAAAACAGAGAGATACTTGAAAGGAGAATAAACTGATCAACAAGAAGGTAAAAAGAACAGACACTGACTGAAATAATTCTATGCATCATTAACACAATGTCTGGCATATAGTATGTGCTCAGTAAATACAAATAAAATGCTTTTTTTTGACCTGCCCTATACTTTCCACAGAGTCAATACCAAGAATAGTGTCCATAAAGACTAGGGGAGAAGAGACACAGAAATTGTCAGTTTTCTAAGAAGCCCAGAGGAACACAGTACCTGATTAGCCGTTTCCTCCTCTGGCTCCTGAACGTTAAAGACAGTCGCACTGTCAGCACCTAGTAATCGACGGGCCATTCTTTCTTCATACGTTAACTTCTAAACAGAGTAAATCATAAAAAATACAACATTAGGAAAATCACAGTTGTATACCACCTCATGAAAAAGAATGAAAACCCCCACACAAACGAGTTTTGCTGTTTTCTGTAACTGTATCTCCACCTGTAGATCCCTGTGTGCAAAAGGAATCTGTTTCCTCCCCTGGCTTTAGTTGTCCTGACTTTCACAGTCCCCCCTCCCTTCTGCTCCTAAGGTCCTCATCCAGTGTTGGGACATGGGCTAACTAACCTTTCAAGCCACCAACTTATTGAACACAAATTCAAGGTGAGAAATAAGCAACAAGGCAGAAACCACACAGAAAATATGTGTCCCAAACCTATTCTTAACGATAAACATTTAGGCTAGCAGAGAGTGATGGCGTCTCACCTCTGAGAGCATTTTTCTAGGTTGCTGTGTAACATAGGGGGAATGGAGGCAAATAGAATAATCCACAAAAAGTGACTGCACACGGCTGAGTTAGCAGACAGACTATGAAAGATACTTCCTAATGCGACAATTCATGATTCTGCTCAGAGGAAAACTGCTTGCCTATCAAGAAATGAAAGTAGTCATGTTTTTGCACTAGCAGCCAGCACTTTTGGATTTGGCCAAAACCATTTTTGCTAGGACAAAAGAAATGCCAACATTTTTATTCTGTCTGTTGGGCTGATTCCTGCTCTTGAGTGGTGGGTTGAAAATGCCTTAGAATTACAGGTCTGGGATGAAATTTAAGAGACCATTTCCCTATCTGGGGCATTTTACAAGCAACTATTTGACTGAAAATAAAGAAGAATTAGTAAGGCAGGATCTAAAATATAGTACAGAAATTATTTTAGATAAACTTCTAAACTTCTGAATATGGATGCAAATTCTATTGGAAACTCTCTCTAATCAGGAAAATATGTGGGGTAAATTTATAATTTCCAGTAATCACTAGTTCCACGCCCAACTGAAGCCGGGAATTGAAACAAGTCAAGTGCCAAATGACAAGCAGCCCTGAAGTTCAAATTATTTCATTTAGCCAAGAAGGGCAGAGGACAAGCAGAGGCAGAAGTAGGTGTTTGGTGCACGGAGTGTCTCAGCCCAATATGTTGTTATATAAATTTTCTCATGTTTCTTTTTAAAAAAATTTTTTTTTATTGATTTCAGAGAGGAAGGGAAAGGGAGAGAGAGATAGAAACATCAATGATGAGAATCATTGATCGGTTGCCTCTTGCATGCCCCCTACTGGGATGGAGCCTGCAATCCAGGCAGGTGCCCTTGACCAGAATCAAACCAGGGACCCTTCAGTCCCCAGGCCGACGCTCTATTCACTGAGACAAACTGCTAGGGCTATTTTTCTCATGATTCTAAAAAAATAAATAAGTAAAAAATCAATGAATTCTGCTCCCTTGAGGAAGACTTTTAAGTTTCATGGAAAACTGCATCAGCAGCAGAGAGAGGACTGGAATAATTTCCCACTCTGTTCCTCATAAACAGAGACATCAATTTGACACATAGTCCTTCACCTGAATGCATCATTAGAAGCCAAATTTGCTTCACAGTTTTGTTTCTAAGCACTATGCCAGTGATGGCGAACCTTTTGAGCTCGGCGTGTCAGCATTTGGAAAAACCCTAACTTAACTCTGGTGCCGTGTCACATATAGAAATTTTTTGATCTTTGCAACCATAGTAAAACAAAGACTTATATTTTTGATATTTATTTCATATATTTAAATGCCATTTAACAAAGAAAAACCAACCCAAAAAATGAGTTCGCGTGTCACCGCTGACATAGGTTCGCCATCACTGCACTATGCCATGTGGATACACAAGCCCTATCTTTGGAAGCCAAAAAGAAGTAACAATAATATGTAACATTAGGGAAAAGTTGCTTGAGGGTCCTGTTTCCTAAAAGTGGAAGCCTTACTTTCCTTGTCCTTTTAAACTCTTCAGTATGGAAATCTATGGCCCTTATTGTGATGTCATTCTATATATATCCCAGTGAAATATGACAAATAAAAATACTATATACACATAATATATATAGTATGCTATGATATCTTACAGAAGTCTTACTTTAACCAAGAGAATTTTAGTCCATAAAGAATATTTAAACAGCCAAAAAGGAAAAAGAAACAAACTGGAGAGATGCCATTCCTTACCTGGCCTGAAAAAGTTCCCATAAGCACTTGCTTTAACCTTTCAAAGGCTTCCATTGACAGAGCCAGAGAAAACGTCCCGAGTATGTCACAGTCATTGCACACACAGTCATTTCAGGGAGAAGCATTTCCCTTTGTAAAAGTCTGTTCTCAGTGAGATGAATAACACAAGATCTCATGAAGATTTTAGTCTTCCTGAACCAGGACCAGGATGCCCTAATAGTTAAAATCAGCACCTTTGTTCCCCACCTTCCTGTTCGAACAGGGTCCGTTCTCACATTTTTAGTTATCAATGCTTGATAATTAAAATTTCTAGAAAACATAATTAGCACCGTGAGATTTCTATTCTGAAAAAGGTGTCTGAGAGGGAGACTTTATACAAAGGCCCTTTTTCTCTTGTACTTAAGAGCCAAGCACATTTTCTGGTGCTAATTCCATAATAAAGCCACACAAAGGCTCCTTTCCTTCACTGGGGAAATCTTACTGATAGACTTGCTTTTCCAGTCCCCTTAAAATATTCTGATGTGATGAGAAAAGGGGTCAGTAAAAAACATAAAAAACAAACAGCTGATGAGGAAACATTTAAGTCCAATGGAGAAATCTTTATCTACTCTACAATTCTGCAGCTTTCAAACATAATTATTTTTTTTCTTGAGTCTATCTAGTTGTCTTGCTCTGACAAACCAGAACAAGACTGAAACAGCCTTACTCTTTCAGATTATTGAGTCAATAGTGATCGTCTAGTGGAATAGAACTGGACGCCAGCAATGATTTCCTTAGTAAAGGTATTTTTTTGTGTAGCATCAGTACATGCCATAGAATCCCAATTCTCCTTTTGGTACTTGAACTCTAATTTGCTGCTTTGGCGTAGACAGATTGCTCCAAAGCACACCTTCTCCCTCCCTCCCCACGCCTGCCCCTCCCAGAGGTTTGTTATTTTTTCTTTTAACATCACAGTTCTGCATTTATTCTACCCCAGACCTTAAAATCAGCCCTTCTTCCTTTATCTCCAACTTGCGATCCTGACTCCAACAATAGTTTATGGAATATCAGGAAGAAGCCACTGTCTTCTTTTCCCCGGATTCAAGTCATTATACTCAGAGGAATGTAGAGACCCAAAGGCAATAAAATCCGGTTTGTGGACAAATCTTAAGAACCTAAGTCTCAGTGAAGCCGGGGAAGAGCTCTCCGATGTGGGGAGCACGTGTTCCAAGCCCAGGCCCCGGCCTCCTCTCCATACCGGCTGGCCGT
>NW_006284244.1:114902-118498 GCF_000327345.1 Myotis davidii
TTGAAGCGCAGTTTTCGTTCCAGGTCCTGAATGACAGCGTCCTTGGTGCCCTGGATCTCCTCATCAGAGGCTATTCGGGCAGTCCTGCTGGCCTTCTTTGGAAATCCCCTGCAGGGCAGAAGCACAAGGTGGTGTATCCTTTGTCAGGCATATCAATCCAAGTTGAACATGCAAGTCCAGCAAAGAAAGGGTACACGTGTCAGTGTGTTTCTTCCCACTCTTGTTTTTACGCTACATCTATTCTAACTAATTTTGGAAAGAACCATGAAAGCTGGATTCGGTGTTCAGGTAACACTAATTGGAACCCGTTTTCAGAGGAAGTTCAGACATCTTAGGGGGAGTGTGCCTCGGTGGTTAGATAAATGCCAAGGACAGCGAAGGCCTGCGTTCTAGCTCTAAGGAGGCAGCCATGTGAAGGGAAAATAGGATGTGATTTATAATCAGACCTAGGCTTAAAAGCTGGCTTTGTCTAAAGTTTGGGACTTTGAGCCAGTTTCTTAATGTTTCTTATGAGCAGGAATAAAAATATATACCACAACTGACTGTTGAGATGATTTGAAAGAGAACATATTTTTCTTTCATACTTTCATTAATTCAGTCCTTCCGATTCTCTGAAATGAATGGATTCAACAACAGTACTTAGCCCACGCTAAGCAGATACTAAGTGTGTTACTTTTCCGTCTGTCCTACCTCGATTAGGGAACATGTTCTCTCCTAGAGGACCTGGAAGGACTGCAGGGCCTGCTGTGCTAGGTGCATCCCAGGCCTCCTCAACCTCCTCTCAGGATAGGTGACATGCCAGAGCCTTTCTCTCCAAGATGAGTGACAGGACCCTGAGCCACGGGAGCCAGGGCCTTGGTGCTGGGTGCGTGTGGAATCCACTTTCGCTGGTGCCTTAAGCAATTTCCCTCCTATTTCTCCTACTTTCCCTCACAAGGCTGAAGGGTAAAGATGAAGGAGAAATGGCATACCTGTCCCATTGCCTCCTGAGGGCCTGCACCTGGTCTTCCCAACAGCCATTCTCTCCTCCTGTCCACTTCCCCTTGTTTTCTGGCTGAGCTCCCTCTGATTTTGTTGGGTGTTTATCCTTCAGTGCGCTTGGGAAAGGTGGTCCCCACCCCTCTCCAACCCCAGGGGTGATTAATCTATGTCAGTTTGAGTGGTCTCAATCCTCTGGACAGTAATGAGCCAGAGGTCTGTGGTAGAGCCCTAGCCAATGAGATAGGGGAATAGAGGTGGGAGTGAGGGGTGCGGTGCCCCAGTTAAAAACTCCCCATCCCTGAAAAGAAACACATAGGGAGAAATGTTCCTCTTCTGTCACTGTGTCCAAAGTGTAATGTTCCAAACTGCTGCATCCACTTCGTGACCACGAAGGGAGAGCCCACGTGCCAATGATGACACCTTCGAAAGAAGAGCCTGCGTCCCTGGTTGTTGGGGGACACTGTGTTCACCTACTGTGGAACTGCCTGACCCCACTCGTTATGTTAAACAATAAACCTTATGCATTTAATCTGGTAGTTGAGTCTTCTGTTACCTACAATGGAAACATTCTGATAGCCTTTCCAGGTCCTTACTTTCTAGTCATATGCCCCTGAAGTTCAAATAGGATGATGTTAGACATTGGTTTAAAAAAAACACACACAAATAAAATATTGTGATATCCTGTGTTAGTAATATCAAAGTGGTTAGTCAAACTTTAAACTGCTCCCTGGGAATGGGTCTTGATTTTTAAGGAGCTGGGCAATGAATTTGGGGTATATTAATAGCAAGGGCCGTAGGAATTATGATTTGCAACCCTTTAACAAAAATCTATATAGTTTGCCAACTTTCCTAAGCCCAGAGCCTCTCTTCCTTACCCTTTTTCTCGGGGTGATGTCACCAGCCTAACGTCTCCTCGGAATGGAGGGCCCTAAGTCAACCCCATTTATTATTGCACCATGTTTGTTTTCTTCATAACCCTTAGCGCACGTGAGCATTACATGTCCTGTGTGCCGCTCTCCCACATGCCTCCTCTGTTAATCACAGTGCCTGTCAAATAGTAGGCCTCCAAAGCACATTGGTGGAGTGAGTGCATGGATGCACTGTGTCTCCATCTCCACTTCCGACCTCTCTGTGTTCCCTCCTCAGGCAAGAACATTTGTGCCAGAGCCGTGGGACACCAAACCACACGTAACAAGTCAGGTTCAGAACAGGTAAAAATGTTACTCAGTTTTGGAAATAAAGTTCTTCCGATGACAATCTTGCATCTGAGAACTAGAAGAGCTAGGTTCTGAAGGTACCCGAAAGCTGGTCCTAAAGACAGGGCGCTCACTGCACACCAGCTTTATTGGGAACACACAGGTTCCCATCATCCATTTGCACCTGACACCATAAGCCGGTTGCACAACTGTGTGCCGGTGAGCAGCCGCGATGACAGGAGGCTTGCCGTGTGTCTGCAGGCAGACATGCCGAGAGCTGTGTTCTCTCACAGATGAGCATGGAAGGGGCAAAAGGAGGGCTCTCGAGGGCAGGACGGAGCCCTGGACAAGAGAGGCAGGGCACTGTGTTTTTAAAAGACAGCTGCAGCTCTCCTGAATGAGTAAACACCCGTCTATTTACTACTGAATAAGTCCTGTCCCTTCAAAAGCGTCTCTCAGTGCACTCGCCTCTCAGGGGACCTAAGCACCTGAGGACCGCCGCTCCGGACGGCACAGCAGGCACAGTCACTCTGGCAGGAGGACATTCCTGCCACTCGGTGCTTTATAACTTCAGATCCAAATACAAACCCCGATCGTTCTGTATTTCTTTGTTAACAAGCCAGTTCCCTAAGCACAGGAAGATGACCAGCATTCGAGGGGCATTTACTTCATCTCCGTTTCCCCCTATTTTTAAAGACATTATTTTCCCTTACAGAAACTCAAGGTACATGTATTTTCTTGATTCTGAGCAATTAACACTGAAATGAATGAAGCAAATGGAAGATTTTTAAAGGCATGAATCTCATAGCATTATTGGGGAAACTGCATGAGGTGATGCATAGCTTACAGAAACTAGCCAGCATGGAAGTGAACCCCAGAGACGAGACCGGCCGAGGGAAATGGAATGAAAGAGGGGAAGGAGGTAACAAAAGATGCCAAGAACCCTGGGCTAGAGTCTCCAAAACTGTGGAAATAACCTTTACTGATGGACTTTTCAGGGCTCAGCTCTGCTCTAGGAATACAATGCTGAACAAAACTTAAGTCACTATACTTACAAAACTTATCTTCTACTGTGGGGGGCAGGGACGGGGGAAGAGAGAGAGAGAGAGAGAGAGAAAGTAGAGGAAGGGAGGGAGGGAAGGGAGAATGGAAGGAAGGACATACCAGGAGGTGGTCAGTGCTGTGAAGTGACGGGAGTGTGAGGAGATGACTAGACAGTGAGGTTAATCCCAGTTCTGAGCAGCTGACACTACAGCTGAGGCCCAGGTGATAGGACGGTGCCACCTGTGTGAGGGCCTATGGGACAGCGGGGCAGTGTAAAGGTCCTCGGCCAGAATGAGCCTGGCAGATTGGCAGGGCGTTGTGAGCCTTGGAGACAGAGGTACAGGCCCAGGTTACAGCATTTCTCATACTTGTTTT
>NW_006284244.1:118827-120955 GCF_000327345.1 Myotis davidii
TAATGTACTTCAGGAAATACTGAGAAACTGTGTTAAAAACTGAGTTAAGGGGTTAGTATATAAAGTTTGGGTTAAAACCAAAATGGAGGATTTGGAAGGGGGAGGCCCCAGGAAAGAAAAGTAGTTGTAAGTTTTTGAGGCAAAGTTTTGGTGAACGGGTTGTTTTCCTATAAAGCTAACTCTGTTGGAGTTCAGGGTAATTAAAATGGCTGTGGCTTGTTCCCCTAGATGGCACCTACTTTTGGTAAATGAAGAGCAACAGCTCATCAGGAAATAATGCGTGGTGACAAAGGGATGATTTGTGCAATTACAAGTAAAATGCTTATTCCAAGAAAACCGTTACCCAAAGCAGCACCTTCACAAAACCCTTACCCAGAAGCAAACCTCAACCAGTACACAGTCCACCCAAGTCTCCCACACGACAGCCGTTAGTTGTTCACACACTCAGCCCCACTGTGCAGAAAGCAGCACTGTTTACTCTGGCTTCAGCCGTAAGTCACTTATGTTTACAAATAATACCCATGTGGCGGGGTGGGGCAGAAACCTCTCAAACACATATGCAAGCATCTGGGAGGTCAACTCTTCCAGATTCAGCCACCACCAAATCCCAGAAGGTCCCCCTCCTGCCCGCTCCTCCCACCTTGGCTACTGAATAATCTTAAGAGCATCCTCCCCTTGATATACTAGTCTAGGTCAACTCGGTCAGTGTATTTCAGGAACTCAAATCTCCAGAGTACAGCACTGATTTAAGAGGTCATGAACCTGTCTGGAGAACATTTTTAACTACTTATAGAGTCCTCTCATAGTCAGTGATTATCTAATGGCAACGAAATTTCACAACAGTCCAGAGTGAGCAAAATCAGTAACATGTTGGCACTTCATTATCCCTCATGTTTAAGAAAGTAATATGTCAATTAATATATGAAAGACCCCGAAATCGTGCTCGCTTTGGCAGCACATATACTAAAATTGGAATGATACAGAGAAGATTTGCATGGCCCCTGTGGAAGGGTGACACGCAAATTTGTGAAGCGTTCCATATTTAAAAAAAAAAAGCCCAGAATACACAAACTGAGTTTTTGTATATCTAAAGCCAAAGTGATTAGAGTACAGTGAGTACCTGAAGCTCATGCTTAAGGAAAATAGATCAATTTATACTGATATTAGCTTCTCTTCACATCCTCTTTTGTATTCTCTACAGAATAAACACACACCTGCGTGTGCTACGCCTATTTGTTAACCCCACATAATTCCATATAGAGCCATCCAGGACAGAACAGGTCTCATTCAGAGCAGACATTTCAGCAGAATTGTCACTAGTCACAGCGGACCCTGAGACCGCTCCTGCTAATTTGCTGGGACATACTTGCCCAGGTTTGGTTACAACTTTGTGTAGATTCCTCTACGGCTACTGTTAGGACCGAAATGAGCCTAGTGACAAGGCCCTGGGGTAGCCCCCAACCCTCTCAGCCTCAGCCTCTAATGGGGCATGACGCGGCCCCCGCCCACCAGTCTCCTGCAGGACAGAAGGACAAGATCCCGGGGTCATGTCTGCAGGGTCCAATGCAGCTTCTGTCTTTTCTCCTAGTTACTATCCAACCACTGTCTTGACTTGAAAACTAAAGTGCATTTGCATCTGTTTTCGAACTTTCTCTTGAGACTTGGGCAATTTTGCTTTGTTGGTCTGTAGCAGTTTTCTTTCGTTAAGAAATAATAGACATCAGATGTTTTAGAGATAAATCGGGGCAAGTCATTAGATCTAATGACTCCCCTCCTTGCTTAAGCTTATTCTAGCACCCTGGGAAATTTCCTCACCTCTTGGTGCCTGTCACCTTGAATAAGGACAGTGTTCCCACCTACCTGTTTCTTATACATGGGGGCAGGGGGGGCACCTGGGAGGGAGGGAGAGGGACAGTGAGATCATGTCTATAAAGGGCCGAGTGCCTGCGGAATAAAGGCTCTCACTACATCTGTATAAAGGCTCTTACTGAGACCTGCCTTTATTCTTGACAAACACGGGGTAATGTTTCAAACCAAAGCCCTACTTCTAGGAGAGGCAACGAAGAATATGCAGTAGTGCAGCACATTGGCTATGGGGCACCCCTCTGTGAGAAGAGATGCCAGGAAT
>NW_006284244.1:120997-125211 GCF_000327345.1 Myotis davidii
AGTGCCAATGGTTCTCGGGCTGGATCTGATACGGTTCCCCTTGAGGGTGCGCAGCTGCTCAGAGACCAGCACAGACAGGGCTGCGGCACTGCCTCCGGGTGCCATTCCCACGTCCTCGGGATTCCCCCCGCTCTCAGGGCTGATGGGCCGGGCTGAGTAGAAGAACGGCGTTACAGCAATGGGAACTGTAAACCTGTCTGCATTTGTGAGGGGAATGGAAGACATTCCTTTTATAAAAGTGCAAACATTTCTTTCTAAGGCGTGTTCTCCTCGCTGCCTCCACCTGAGATCCAGTCCCCTTAACATCCGCGGGTATCCACAGCTTTGAGCCAAGCGCTGTTTCCTCTGCTGGTGACCCCGGGAACCTCGCGGAGGACTGTGGCAGCCTGAAGAAAGGCACCAGAGGAACCCCGGGTGCCGAAGCGCCCCAAACCACCGTCAACCAGCAACCGACTGCCGCTGCTGCCAGGCTGCTCGCTCTCGTTTGTCTTCCTGACTGTGGTGATCACGGGCGCCCATGGCCTGTGTCCCCCGCCTCGACCCCTGCTACCCAGACATTTGAGAAACAGCGCCTCATCTCCACAGACCATTTAGAAAGTTAGTAAATAACCAACCTATTCTTTAACAAGGACAATGGTAAACATGCAGACAGACTAAAACGGCTGGTATGCAATTGAGTCAGAAAACAGGTATCTGAAATTTATAAAAATTTTGGTAAAACAAGGCAGGCCAAAAAAAAAACACAAAACACTACACACACAAAAACTAATGTATTTCTACTTCACTGAGATGTGTCATCAATCTATTTACTACAACTTGACACATACGCCAGAATCATCCAACTAGACGCAAGGGTGAGCAATGTCTGGCCCGAGGGCCACATAAGGCCTGAGAAATCATTCGGTCTGGCCCTGCCAAGGCATTAGAGGTGAGTTAATTAAATGTTTGACCAAATATAGCAGAGTAATTTTGAAGTTGATAATTTTGTACAGCCCACAAATGATGTTATACGTATCCAAATGGCCCTTGGCAGGAAAAAGGTTCCCTACCCCTGAGTTAGAGGAATAGCACAAGTGACACTGAATTTGCTGTCACAATGACCACAAGTAACCAATGACATATGAATGAAAGTAATTGAAAAGATTCATCTCACAAGAGTCTGGCAGTTCCTCCAAGTTCACAGATGCCAGTTAGTTGTGGCAGCCCCAAAAGGAACACTCGGTCTTTGGCAAATTATGTGGCTTATTATCATGAATAAAGAGCTACCTTTTTGTTTTTCATTCAGAATGCAAGCGAGGAAAAAAATGTTCCTCACTTTATACCAGAAGAAAATACGTTCTACTAGTTACATGTATCAAACCCAAAGAAAGAATCCAAGCGTGTGACTTAGCAACAGGAACGTCTCTAGAAGACAGCGGATAGCCATCTAACGATGGCTTGCTGGGCTGGGACAGAGCTAAACATCTGCTGCCTGGCATTGCCACTTATCTTCGGTGTCCCAGCACCTAACTATCTCTGGGGACAGTTTTGTACAGCCACAAAACCAGCATGACTTCTCCATTAACTTAAAAGAAAAGGCAGGAGCTACTGGACTCTGGTGGAGGCAAGTATAAAATACGTTGACTCTATAAAACGAGTCACTGCGATACAGGCTGATAAGAAGCAAGTGCTTCTGTTACTTGAGGTTAAGATCTTAAAACCTCTTAAGGTTTTTATCTTCTTCAGATAATTTCAAAGTCCAAGATCAGAATAAAACCACTGTTTCTATTTAGGAAAAGGCATGACCACCCAGTGCCTTTGATAGACTACTCTTTGATCAAAGTCCTACACGAGGAGTAGTAAATTATTTATATAGTACTTATCTTCCTAGGAAGCAAGATTTGGTACCATTTTGTCTTACAAGAGAGGATAAAGTGTCATGGAACCAACACCCACTTCTTGAAGCGGGCAGTTAGTGTCTTTGTATCAAGATAATGCTTCATTTCCTAGCTCAGAGAAGCAGGGGAGAAAGAAAGGTTTTCTCAGGCAATCCCTCTGACTCAACTTTCAGTAGAAGCCCATTATCACATCATTACCACACAGACCTCTCCTTTATTTCACTTATTTATGTATTCATTTGACTGAACTTTTTCCAATAAAGATTTGAGAAGAAGCCAGATTTTTAGTTCATGTAATCAACATTTAGAAGGTGCCTGACAAAACAAGACACTGCTAACCAAAGGGCCTTGACACGCCCTGTCAAAGTCAAACACAGCAATGCTTTCTAAGGCGGCGTTAGTGCAGCCCAGAAAGGAAAATGTTTCCACGCAGATGGAAATAGCCAGCATCCTAAGGTCTTCTCATTTATATTCTGTAGCAGAGTTTCCTTCTTTTCTCTCTGAGCAATATTGGGATTCTGGCAGACTCTGGAGTAGGGATTCAACAGGAGGAGTTGAGACATGGGAACTGGCTTGACCTCTGCTAGCACGTACTTATTTCTGAACTCTTCAGTAAAACGAGCGGGTGCTAGCTTTCACACACTCTCTCTTCACCAAGACATGCCGAACACCCGTACGATGTTCCTTTGAAGGCTTTACTGTACTTTTTTGTAGCTGTCATCGTACTTATCTTCATAAATTTTCTATTTAAAAACGTCAGAGGGCTGCATGCCATCATTGTGACAGAAGGAAAGACAGGTATGAGATAAAATGCAAAGAGAGAAACAGAGGATCCCCGTCACCTCCCCGGAGATCACTGCTGGCTGGGGTCAGACCGGCACCATCATTTCTTCACTAGATTGCACGCGACCTCACTCATTTGCATCAACAACATAAAGACATTTACATGCACCCCCTTCCAATCAACCACTACCTAAATGTAAGTTAATTCCGTTAATTTAGATAGTTCAAAAACATTGTATATACTTAATAACCAAGCCCCTCCACCTCTATTGTAATATTGATCTGAAATATTAAGAATCAGAGGAACCTCATTTCTCAAACTCAGTTTACTCTGAAAGGCTGTCTGAGAAGTGACTGTTCGAAAACCGAATCCTTCTTCCCCATTAGAAATAATGTAAATGGAATTAATCTGTCCCAGACTCCCAAATGATTCTGTTTTAACCTTTCTTATATACAGTATATGTCTCATGTACTGTTTAATTGTTAAATAAGCACTTCATAAATTTATGGAACCACCCCCTACTAGCATTAAAGGGATTTTTCATATATCACTGCCTTCGAAATACTGTCACTGCCTACCTGCTTTCCTTTACCGGATCAACAACAGTTTTTCTACCCATACACCTGTCTGGGATTGCTGTGTTGTGAGCACTTTCACATCCTTAGCAACATTAGCACTCTTGGTGACCTCTTTATGTTTTAAAATTGTGCGAATTGTGGATTTTGCCAGCCACAAAAGCATTTGCTCCTTTATTTGTTGTCTGAGAGATGCTTTTTGTCATGCTGAGGTACCAACATGAAAGGGCTGTCAGATCGAAAACTGAAGTTTTGGTCAATAACTGAGACATTTTTTTTTTCTGTGAACAACTTGGTCAAGAACTGAACTGTTCGAGATAGGAGACATCAGAGAACCGATTTTGACTGTACATAGTTTGGTGGTATGCGCATGGATTTGGAGTCAGACAGGCACGGATTCAAATCTCCATGGGATGGCTGTGTGACCCCGGCAAACTGTTTGACTACTGGAACCCTTCCTATATCTTAGAAGTGTACCAAATGAGGGAACACACGTGAACTGCACTGTGCTCAGGAAATGGTAGCTGACGCCACTGTCATCGAATGTGAAAGCACTGCTTAGATTTGGGGAGCTCATTACCTGAGAAGATCTGGTAATGCAGAAGAAAGTGCTGCTCTCAGGAATGGTAAGGTGGCTTTGCAAGAACAGCTTGATCAGGTGATGAGAATTTAAAAAATGGAAGAGGGTAGGTATGTAAAAAGGTGACAGGGGTACCCTTTGGGCTGCAGGTCAGTGGTGCATGGGGAAGGGGCCAGGCAACCTCAGGTGGGAGGGGAGGGGGGTGCTGTCACTCACGCGGGGGTGACGCCCTTGGGCAGGCCCAGGGCGTTGACTGCGACAGGCGGTGGCTGCGAGGGCAGCATGGAGCTGAGGAAGGCCGCGGGCGAATGGCTGTGGCCAAAGCGGGCAGCGGGGGAGGCGCAGTGGGAGGCCGGGGCCGAGCTGGGGAGCGGCGGTGGCGGCGGCGGCAGCGGGAA
>NW_006284244.1:129350-130391 GCF_000327345.1 Myotis davidii
CTGTTTTAACCTTTCTTATATACAGTATATGTCTCATGTACTGTTTAATTGTTAAATAAGCACTTCATAAATTTATGGAACCACCCCCTACTAGCATTAAAGGGATTTTTCATATATCACTGCCTTCGAAATACTGTCACTGCCTACCTGCTTTCCTTTACCGGATCAACAACAGTTTTTCTACCCATACACCTGTCTGGGATTGCTGTGTTGTGAGCACTTTCACATCCTCAGCAACATTAGCACTCTTGGTGACCTCTTTATGTTTTAAAATTGTGCGAATTGTGGATTTTGCCAGCCACAAAAGCATTTGCTCCTTTATTTGTTGTCTGAGAGATGCTTTTTGTCATGCTGAGGTACCAACATGAAAGGGCTGTCAGATCGAAAACTGAAGTTTTGTTCAGTAGCTGAGACATTTTTTTTTTTCTGTGAACAACTTGGTCAAGAACTGAACTGTTCGAGATAGGAGACATCAGAGAACCGATTTTGACTGTACATAGTTTGGTGGTATGCGCATGGATTTGGATTCAGACAGGCACGGATTCAAATATCCATGGGATGGCTGTGTGACCCCGGCAAACTGTTTGACTACTGGAACCCTTCCTATATCTTAGAAGTGTACCAAATGAGGGAACACACGTGAACTGCACTGTGCTCAGGAAATGGTAGCTGACGCCACTGTCATCGAATGTGAAAGCACTGCTTAGATTTGGGGAGCTCATTACCTGAGAAGATCTGGTAATGCAGAAGAAAGTGCTGCTCTCAGGAATGGTAAGGTGGCTTTGCAAGAACAGCTTGATCAGGTGATGAGAATTTAAAAAATGGAAGAGGGTAGGTATGTAAAAAGGTGACAGGGGTACCCTTTGGGCTGCAGGTCAGTGGTGCATGGGGAAGGGGCCAGGCAACCTCAGGTGGGAGGGGAGGGGGCTGGAGGCCGGGGTGCCTTGGCTGGACGCGGGACCGAGGTTCTGAGCCGCGATGAACTGCTTGGGGCGCGCGTAGTTGAAGGAGCCGGAGGACTGCATGGCGGGGGCGGCGCGC
>NW_006284244.1:130481-161162 GCF_000327345.1 Myotis davidii
GGGGGCGCGCTGCACGGGGTGCCGGTCACCGGGTGTCGCGCACTGGCCTCCTGCTCCAGGCGGATCTGGTTCTGCAGTTGCTGGATTTTCAGAGGGTCCCTGGGAAGAGAGACAAAAGCGACACCTTCAGAGAGGGGGCCGGAAGGAACATTCCTTTGGTGCAGGGAGGTTAAGCTGTGAACAAACTCACTCCCATGCCTGCCAGCTCCACGCTGTACCTGGACAACGAGGCACAGGTTATCCGCCTGGAGTCAATTCAGTGCGATCTGCGAGCTCAGTGTCTGATTTAAGTCTTACCTAATGACTCAAATCAGTTTACAAATCGTGATGGAAATTCGGTCCGACTTCCAAAAGCTCTATTTCATCTTCACGGAACAGCAGTATTTAGAGAAAAACGTCTGACATGAGTCTCAGTCCCCTCATTTGTAGCCAATTTTTAGAGCGAGAATTTTATCAGAATGAGAAAATTAAAAGGAAAAACCCCACTTGATATGAGTTATTTTTGGCAGTTAGGTTAGTCCATTTTGCCTACTTCAAGCTGTCAACTCTGCCTTTGATAAATACCACAGGCTGATTTTGGAGGTTAGATCCACTGCAATTTCTGCATTTGTTCTCTAAAAATATGCAAAATTTACCATGCTTGAAATTTTAGTAATCTGAAATGCCAATTTTTTATACAAACCTTAATAAGTATTGATAAAAATATTAGCTATTTTGTGCCATGTCTAAATCATATGGAATAATATCTATTTTTAAAATGTAGGTATTTAATAAGGGATAACAAATTATTAATTTTATAATGCAGTTTTAATTCCCAAGTACTTCCACCACCAAGAAGAGATTGAATTTTAATTTTTAAATTAAAATTTTAATTTTTGAATTGTTAAAGTTAGCAATTAGCTATATTTTACTCAGAAGCTTTCCTTTTTAACTGAATTTTATATATAGATTGTTTTCCCTTATTCACTGCATAATGACTAATGGCTATCAAAACGAACTTCAACAGAAGGTGGCACTATAACAAGCAGATAAAACAGGCCACATATTCATTCCACCAATAGGGGAAAAGCTATGTTCCCAACTTTAAACCTTTTCTTTAGAGAGAAAGGAAGGGAGAGAGAGAAACATCGATGTGAGAGTGAAACATCTATCAGCTGACTCCTGCATGCCCCTTACAGGGGATTGAGCCCTCAACCCGGAAATGTGCCCTGACCAGAAATCGAATCCGCAACCTTTCGGTACACTGGACCAATTGAGCCATACTAGCCAGCGCCCAACTTTACACCTTTTAAAACTAAATGAAACCCAAAAACTCAAAATCTTCCTTATCCATAGGTATTTCATCTTTAAAAATCAAGCTTTTATACATCCAAAGCGATATTAGGAATTGAAGCTGCTAGTAAAGGTATAAAACAAGATTTAGATCTGTTATTAAGCATCATTAGCTGTGGGAACATCAGCAAAAAAGTCCTATTTGCTCTTCGCTTCTGTAATCACCCAGTAAAGTGATTACTGGGTATTACACATTTTGGGGAACTAAAAATTATAAAGAGAAGATGATCCCACATGCTTAATAATGCGCAGAGCTTCCAGGTTCCAACACCGAAGAACTCTGTGGGTCCCATGGAACGTACTCTCCGCATTTTACAAGCACCCCTGCCACTGCTGGAATCCACCAGGACACCAAAGTCCGGATGTCTGTGCGGTTGTCTAGCACATGTGCTCCTGTGCTCATGTGTTTAGAACTGGCCCAGGAATAGAACTCATAAAAACCACCCACCAGCTCTAAGACCCATCATGCAGTGCTCTCATTCTGAATCCCCAAACACTCCTTTCTGACCGCCCTGCCTTTACCATCTCATTTCCTAGCTGTGGCAAAATGCATCCCATTCCTGTGCACCTGGGCTGGGAGTGGTCTGTGGGGACCTCCTCAAAGCCACAGCGCCCCTACCCTGGGCCAGCCTGCGTTTTGAGGGACTTTAAGCTTGGCCTGACATCAGCAAATCGCTGTGTAGCGGCTCTGGCGTGGCTGCTGCAAACAGCATGTCATACCTTGTGTGTGGCGTGATGGGTCCTCTACCCAGGGTCAGGGAGTGGCTCCGGAGAAGCCAGTCTTCAAAGAGGCCAGAGCAGCAGAGCCCAGACCCCCACCATACCGGCTCCAACTTTCTGTATGGGCTCCAGCCCGCTCATTGGGGCATTAAAAAGAACCACCCAGTTTGCCAAGCCAAGTGGGCTCAAAGCTGCTGAGATGCTGTTTTTAGTTGTAAGTGACAGTTCCGGAAAGTGTTAATGTAGCATTTCACAAGAAACGAAGAGGCATCCTAGTGTTCTGGCTACTAGTGTACACTGCAATGAGGAGCTTTGCTAGGGTTCCACTCTCCCCCGTTCTGCACTGGGTGAGGAAGACAATATTCAGGGAATTTGAAGGGTGGGGGAAGGGAGAGCAAAACAGTTATTTTGAATCTTCAAGAGTCTGACTTGCTTTCTGTGCAAATCATTTAAAAAAATACCTGAATTAAATGGGTCTGACACCTGGATTCTGAGGTGGCTGCCTCCTGCACGCTCCACACTGGGGATCGAGCCCGCAACCTGGGCATGTGTCCTGACTGGGAGTCAAACTATGACCTCCGGGTTCATAGGTTGATGTTCAATCACTGAGCCACACTAGCCGGGCAGGTTTTTGTTTTGTTTTGTTTTTAAAATAAAAATTGATTTTACCGAGATAAAAAGGCAAAAGAAATGGAAGGTACCAGAAAGGGAAGATTGCCTGTGGCCTTTGGAAATTACTTAAAAGTTATTTATTATAAAAATTCATCACTTTTCTGGTTTCCCCATTTTTTCAGCAGCCCTTTTCTCTGAAAATGAAATAAAATGACACTGAATAGAACCTCTTGGAAATATTGGGTAAATGCTGAACATTTAGATTAAAAGTTCTAGACAGCCCTGGTTGCAGCTACACTGAGTGCAAGTATTCTGTTTTTGCACACCTACTCCATCAAACCCCACCCAGCTTTTTTTCCCCTCTCCCCACCACACCCTCGATTCAAAAGGACTAAGAAAGGCCCTACTCCAACCCCTCCTTCAATTGTAAAGTTTTAAATACTTAAGGAAATGAGATGTCTGGATTTTTTTTTTGTCATGTACCTGTCATAGTCCCTTTACAAATGGGAAAGGAATTTTACTAGTAAGTAACTTGCTTAAGGTCACGGAGCATTACCTGCCTGAGCCAGGTTAGTTAGACCCTCTGTCCCTGGTCCCTTTACCTACACCAGACATGTCCATCTAACAGAACCCTGACCTAGTACTAGACTTTTAGGGGGATCGCTTCACAAGTTATATAAATGTCTAACGCTGTACACCTGAAATCATACAATACTGAATGTCAGCTGTAACTGGAAAACTTTTTTTTAAGAAAGTAAAAAAGAACCCTGACCTTCAGCATGATTTTTTTAGAAGTCTGTGGTCATCTTTGCCTCCTAAGGATTTAACTCTTATGCAGCCATAGGGCCTTTAGGGTCTGGATCATCAGTCAAGATTTTAAATATTTACATATTTAAGAATATATCAGACTTCAAGTTTGATTTTTTTTTTTTTAGGGTGAAATGGGACCACTATGAGAGAGGATCCTGGAAGCTCAGGAAGGGAATATGTAAATACTAGCTCAGTGGATTCTCCTACATTACAGACACTCAAGATCCCTGCTCCCCAGAGGGAACCCCCCCCCCCCCCCCCCCCGCAATGGTTTGGGCACAAGTTTTACAGATTGTCGAATGAGGCAAAGTTTCAGGACTGACAGACAGATGTAGAACGCAGTTTACTTTCCAATTCAGTAACCCCTGCCACCCGCCTGGAGGCAGTGCTAGCCAGCGGCAGGGGGAAAAAGGCTACTGGCAGTTGGGCGGTACTGGCCTGGAGCACAACTCCGCCAGCTCCTCACTGTGGGGTGACTGTGAGGATTCCGTGAGCACAGTGCCTGGGGCATTGTAGAAGCTCAATAAATGTCCCCCAGCAGGAGAGACAACCCATCCATCCTGGTTACTTTACAAAGCAGAGATTTAAAAATGGAGATAACGTTTTCCTTACTGTAGGGAACTCTCCTCTTCTGTGCCCCCTGCAAGGAGCTGGCACTGACAATGGCAATGGCACATGGGGACACAGGGAACTAGGGGTGGGGGGCGAGATGGCTGGCCTCGCAGCGGCTCCTCCTCAACCTTCTGCTCACATGGCCACAGTGGGGGTGGGAGAAGAGGGACAGCACTTGTCATGCTCCTGGCACTGGGCTGACTCATTTACAGCCCGGAGAGGGCTGCAGCGATTGTCCCCATGTTTTAAATTCCCCACAGGTTAGTGAGGTCGTCACCTGTCTAAGGGCAGAACCTGGTTGGCTCCATAGCCGAGCTACATCATTCTCTCCAAAGTGCTCAGTAAAGAAGGAAAGACTGAATACAAGTCAGTCATTGTTACTGCATATCACCCCTTTCTCCAGGGGGCTGCCGCCCAAGCTCAAAATAAAGGATGTGAAAGTGAACTTCTGGAAAACAACTTCTATGTAAATTGGAAATTCCCAGCCGGCCTCTGGAGCATTGTCTGGCCTGCGAGCAGCAGTTGATCCCCTGCTCACACCAATAAGATGCAGCATTCATCACTGTCTGGGGGAGCTCTTGGGATCATCAGTGCTTTCAAAATAAATATGCTGCTGGTTTATATATATTCCCTCTCATTTTTTACTGTGTGATACGGAGGCCACTGCAGGACACAGAGCTGCAGTACTGCTCCCTCTGAACGGTGAGCTGCTCTGGTCCTGCTGTTTATAAGCACAGGGACCGTGACCCTGCAGCATCCTCACCACCCTAAGCCAGCTCCCTCACCACACCTCGCCCAGCACGAAGCACGGCAGGTGCATCAGGGACAACACCGATGCTCGTTTCTGGCTGCAGTTTCTATACCTCACTGCGCTGTCAGGCACAGCCCAAGGGGCAGTCCGATAACAGAGCACCCCATATGGGTTGGGGAATTTTAAAAATGTTCAAATGAAGATAATTAGGGGGTATTCCTCTCTGACTGGGATTAGCTCAGGACCTTATGTAGGAGGCAGTTCAATATTTTAATTCTGAGGACTTATAAAATCGATAGAATATGCAACTCCTACAAGGGCTGCAGGTCAGGGTGTACTCATTAAAGTTCCATCTACAACTTGATAAGATTTGTGCTTCAATGTTGTTGTTCTTGTTCTGTTACTCATGCTTCCATGTAGGCCTTCACGTCACAGAAGCGAGGTCCACTTGGTGAGGCTCAGCATCTAGCAACCTACTTGGTTTAGCACTAAGTTCTTGTTGCCCCTCTTATGGAAATCACAGTCTTGAGAACAGTCACTTACACAATACAATTAGGCTAACATAAGCCAAATGAGAATGCACTGCACTGGGTTTAGGGGAGGGTGTAAGTAGAAAAATAACTGAATTTACATACATTCCCCATAAAGTTGGGGGAGAGGGCAGTGGTAGACTTGGGTTGTCTACAAAGTACCACAAATCCAAGAATGTTACAATCAAAACTGACCACTTTGGGAATGTGTGTTTAACAGATATTGCAAAATGACATAGGTTTCTTTTTAAAAGACCATTTCTTTGATCTTTAATTCATTCCGAGCCCTTTGTAAATCACGCTGACTCTAGACTAGTGGTTCTCAATCTTCCTAATGCCGTGACCCTTTAATACAGTTCCTCATGTTGTGACCCAACCATAAAATTATTTTCGTTGCTACTTCATAACTGTAATGGTGCTACTGTTATGAATCGTAATGTAAATATCTGATATGCAGGATGGTCTTAGGCGACCCCTATGAAAGGGTCGTTTGACCGCCAAAGGGGTTGTGACCCACAGGTTGAGAACCGCTGCTCTAGACAGAGCCAGGACCGAGTGCAGTGAACTACCTAGGAGGGTTCAAGGAAGAAGTGAAATGAGCACAGGACCTGAGTCTCTTTAGAGAGGCTCGTCTCTCCCACGTAGAATGAGACCTGCATTGGGCCGTGCTATAGAAGAACAGTAGCTCTTTCTGTCTTCATTCATAACACTGATCTCTATGTGAAGTCACTCCAGGTACCATGAGAAAGAGAGGGAGCAACTGGGAAAGTCATAATCCTCCTGGGAAAGTCTCCGGAGTACCACAGGCTGGCCGTGTCTCTCATGGGGCACAAGGAATACGGATGGAGAGGTTGGGAGATGGTGTTCTGACAAAGGTTCGTCTGACTCGAACCCTGCAGCCCACTGGCCATTGCGGAGAATTGTCCTTTCAGAGGTGCGGGGAGATCCAGTGCTCCGTGGGGTAGGCGGTCACCTGGCCCTGTGAAGGCCGCAGGGCCCGAGGCAGGGCATGGTCCAGGCACTGACAGCCCCACGGAGAGGAGAGGATGTGTATCCCAATATAAATCTATGTGATAAGGGACCGGCTCCAGAGGATTTATGGTCTTGATAAGCCTGGTGAAGCCAGTGACGTGGCGCTCGGGCATGTCAGCCTCAGCCTTTTCTGGGGGAGGAATGTGAGGTCAGGTTCTAAAAGCATCAACTCCACATCACAGTGAAATGCCTTAAATAATTTTCATTTCTGTTGCCACTCAGGCCAGTGAAAACAGCAGGAAGGCATTAGCTGCTGATTCTTATAAAAACTATGCAAATTTAGTGGGCCTGAAAAGGAACTAATATGGACTATTTCCAACTGAAAATATTTGATATCAATTCTTAACGTAGACGAAGTACATTCTTAAAGAAAAAAGCTGTTCTCCCATCTTTTCTGTCAATCCTTGAAGCAAAGCAGGGATCTCATTTCTAACTGGAACAACCAAGGAAAAGCCACCTGAGCGAGAGATGCTGAGGAACTTAAGTATAAAGTTTCTTTGAGATTATAAAGAATTGGAGGGGGAGGAGTGGGGAAGATAGACAAATACTCAACTTGCAGTCTTACAATGAAGTAAATAATTTGTATATTTTAGGGTTTCATTTGATTAATGTTTACTCAAGTTTCCATTTTTATCATTGGTAGTCTTGTCCCAGCCTGTGTCATTTCCATATTAGTTTATGTTTGCTGAGTTGAATATCTAAAACTGTGGTGTGTAGTTTGTATTTGTAAGAATGAATTATTACTAAGGGCAAAGAGTCATATCTTTCAAAAGTAACAACCATTACCTACTCACCCAATGGCTTTATTCTATACTTTTTCACCAAATGGCTTTATTCTACTGAAAGACAAATAACAGTATTTTCACTTCTCTATACTCCTTTCAAACATTTCATTTTCAATATCTCTCTCTCTCTGTTCACCTGTAAGATGCTCAATAAATCCTGTTGAATCTTATTAAAATCCCCCAGATTTCTGTAAAGTACAACGCTAGCTGTGCCATCAAGTTATATAGCACTCAGGGTCAAACAGCTGTTTTTCTAAGGTAGTTCTTAGAAAAACTGTGTTTCTCCAAGCTGTGTTTTTCTAAGTAAGATATCTTGCACAGATAAAGCCATGATCACACAGGTTATTTACAAGTATGAACACAGACTCAACCAAACTAGAGAAATGTTCAAATAGTTCAACTGCGGTTGGCCACGAGGTATTTATGACTTTGGATAATTCACTTATCCTCTCTGGAGCCCAGTTTCTCTACTTTAAAGTGAAAATTTATAATGTAATATCTGTATGGTCCTAATAAATTTTCAGATCTTATGATCCTTACTCTTTAGCCCAGTAACATTTAAACATTATGAAAGAACTAGTGTTAAAGGAACTGTAAACAACTCACCAAGTTCAAGTATATTGCTCTATATCCGTATACATATATCAACTTTATACGTATGCTGTTTTTGCATGTTTCAGCTGTTTTTAAAAGACGAATATATCTTGTATTTTTTGGTTAACAATAATAGATTTTGAAGGCATTAGAGACAAATGAAAATAACTCCATAGTAAATCTTATAAAAAGGATACCTTTGTGGGGGGGTACTTCTACTATGAATAATCATCACCTAATTGGTTAACATTAGTTACATTATTTTTTTCTTAAGACACATATACTTGTAGACAAATTCTGTCCAAAAATTAGGAAGAACAGCTTTTGGTTTTTGTGTGCCTCGAACAGTTCCCATGGGAATTGGGTTGGCTGTGGTTCTGTTATAATGTTCTCCCTTAAAGAAACGTGAACCGTTTCAATGGCTCCGTCGCCACTGTTCTGTTAATAAGCCTTTCCCCTCTTTCGGCCACAAAACTTTTTTGGTCCTTTGACCTGATTTGATAAACCTTCTAAAAATTATTATTTTTGTTAATGTTAATCCTCACCTGAGGATATTTTTTCCACTGATTTTTAGAGAGTGTGTAAGGGAGGGAGAGAGAGGGCAGAGGAAGAAGAAGAGAATGGGGGGTGGGGGGGGGAAGAGAGACATCAACATCTATGTGAGAAAGACACATTGATTGGTAGCCTCCACAAGTGCCTGGACCAGGGCCAGGGATCGAACCTGAATCACAGGTATGTTCCCTTGATCTGCATTGAGCCCGAGAACCTTCCCTGTGTAGGCTGACACTAACCACTAAACGACACCAGCCAGGGCCTAACCATTATTTTAAGGTATTCTGTTCAACATGAAGATAGGATTATGCCATGCTTGGGACCCGCATTCAGCAGTCCCAGACCTTCCTCTGTCATTCCTACCTTTGTACCTTCCGACAGTGTGAGCTCCCACCCCTTCCTTCCCTGCCACCACTGACACCACCAACCATTCCTGTCCTTCTACCTTGAACATGGCACCCCATTTCCCTCACTGGTCCTTTGCCAGTTCTCTGTACACATCCCAGTAAGATGTAAATGTTCTTTACCTTCTCTTGGTACAAGGGGTCAACAGCATTACTCTCATTCCCTAATCTCTGTCCCTAACCCAGACCTCAGCCTTGAATTCCAATTCTTCCTTTTTGTTTGTTTCAGCAACATTTGCTTTACTTCTAAATGATTTTTAAATTACACTTATTTGTTGGAACAATAACAACCATAACCTACAAACCACAATTTGTGCCACAAAATCCAATCTCAGCCAAGATCTATGTTTGGTTTCATCATAGCTTGAGCTAAAGGAGAATTTCATTGCATTGTTCAAGCTGGGTCATAGGCAGTCTCCAAAAAATGATAAATAAATAAGGCAAAACAACATACTGCTGTATAAGCCAAAAATGATACAAAATATGAAGAGATTCAGGTTCTAACAGCTGCTACCTAAATGGAAACATAACTGTGCTCATCTTCAATCAACTCCTCCCTTTATAGTCCCACAAAATTCCATTCTTTCATCAATTATATATATTTTTTACTACCTATTCCCATCTAGCCTAAACATGCCACTCCACCTCAAAACTTAGCATGTCTAAAGTAGAGTCCCTCTCACCCCAATCTGGTTTCTCCCTCTAATAATGCCTGATATTTGAAGATTCTGAATATTTGGCCCAAGGCAGCCCTAACGTTCTTTATTTTAAAAATATTTTAATTGATTTTTTTTTTACCTCCAACTACTACTCTATCTCCACTTTTCCATTCTCCCAAATTAGTCTCATTGACTCCTGAACTCACCTTGAGGTTTCCTTCTTCTTGGCCTTTTTTCATGTACTGCCCTCTGTTCCCAACAATCTCTCTCCATCCACTGAGGTTGTGTTGATCCTTCTGTGCCCCTTTCAATATCTATCTCTTCTCAAAGCCCCTCCTAATAACATCTAGCAACTCCTTCTCCCTCCACAGGGCCCCACTCCACGAGGCCGGTCTGGGCCTGCCAGGGTTTGGCAGTGACATTATCACACCCACAGCCACTTCTCCAGAGCCAGGGTCCTCTTAATGATTCCCACAGTGCTTTGCACACGGATGTCACTGAACACCTGCAAAGAGATTGCCAGGTGTCCTTTCATGGGGGATGCGGGGAGGGGAAACATGCAGAGCTCTTTTATAATAATGACTACTTATATTTCTGGCTTTTTAGTATCCAAAACATGAAACTCCCATCCTCCATAGGAGATGTTTGTGAACCTGGGAGCCCAGTTCCTAATTTGGCACCCAGGAGGCACTCTATGCTGTCTCAGGCAGCTCACCCTGTCCCAGCGCCCATTTTCCATTTTATTTGGTTATCAGTCAAAAATGCCCCAAGTTGGTGTTTACCTTGAGGAAAAGTGCCTTGGGATATTTTCAGTACTTGCTGAGAACTTGAGTCATCTCTAGGCAATTCCCTGCTTTAGTGGGGCCCCTTTTTCCCATCACTGCAAATGCTCTACAGCCACTTTTTCACAGCATGGACTGTATTCTGAGATAACAAAGTGGGTCCCTGGACAGAAAGGGGAAATGGTTTCCCGGTGTGTCCATTGTGTAGCGGGTCATAAAGATCCAACAGAGTGTTACTAACAAGGCAGCAGTGAACTCCGGTGCTGGGGCTGGAATCTGAAGCATTGATGTCTGGACTTGTTGTTCAAATTATTGCGAAAATACTGCCAGGAGTTCTTAACTGCTGATAGGAAGTTAAAGAATGTGTAAGGGAAGGGCACCCTTTATTGCTGGAAGGAGAATGGGAAAGGGCATTGGTTGGTGACATGGCATGAGCATTCATAAAGGCAAGTGATGACTCAGGAGTCAGAGGAGAACTGGAGTTCCTTCTTAAAACCACAGTTGCCTGAAACTCCAAGAGGAGGAGACATCTGTTTTTATTATCTACCATTGTTCCCTTCAGCTGGGAAAAACATTCCCCTCTTTCTATAAGATCAGCTTCTTCCCTATTCCTTGTGGGTCTGCCAATCGCAAATCCCCAACCTTTGGTCCCAGCACAGTGAGATGCTCATCATCGTATGGCTTCAGCAAATCCTGCAAGGATGCGCACAGGGTGGGCAGAAGTAGGTTTTCAGTTGTTTGTGTGGGAAAAGACATGCAGGTTGTGATTATGACAACAGCTCTATGAACTCTGTGTTCGGGCACTCAGTCCAGGTCAGGCCAGGCCAATCAGGGCTTTTCACACGGAAGACAACATGGGCGTGTGTCCTCTGTCCTTTGACAGCTAACTACTAGGACAAATCCCCCAGAATTGCTGGCTGCCACGGGAGGAAGACCCTACAAAAAGGAAACCCATACCTACAAACTGAAGCCATGTGAGGAGATAACAGACAAGAAGAGAGAGACTTTTAAAACTGAGATGTTGTCTCGGCATCTGATCCAGGTCTAACCCTCACACCAGGTTTATCTCTGAATTCCAGCTACAAAACAGTTGTTCCCTCCCATCCCCCCAGGTTTTCTTTTTCCTTCCTAAGTTAGTTTAAATCTCTCTAATACTTCTAAAAAAGTGGCCCTGGAAACCAACTCACTCAATTTTCTTATTTTATAGACACAGGAAAAGAAAGAGAGAGATTAAGTAACTTCACAAAATTATCAGCTCATTAGTACCAAAGGCCTGACAAGAACATCTTGCTGGTAAGAATAATATTAAAAATTAATCTAATAGCACTATCTGCAGTGGATCAATCACTGAATGGATGATTACATAGACTGTTCATAAAGTTGTGAAAGAAACCACCAGAAAGACTGAAAAACAAATAGTTAAGAGTGTTTATCTCTGGATAGTGAGACTAGAATGAGGTCAAGGAAGTCTTTTTTGTTGTTGTTGTTAATTGAGTTCAGAGAGGAAGAGAGAGGGAGAGAGAGAAACATCAATGATGAGAGAGAATCGCCGATTGGTTGCCTCCTGCCTGTCCCCAGCCAGCCCAGAACCTGGGCATGCCGACTGGAATCAAACTGTGACCTCCCAGCTCAACCACTGAGCCACACCAGCTGGACAGAAGTCTTATTTTTATATTTTATAGTCATCTATACCTGTAGTTTGAAAAATTTTTAACCTTGTGCATATAAAAATTAATGTAATGGTTAAAATCTATAAAAATCTTAATATTTTTATATATATATATATATATGCTAAAGAATCTATATATATATAAAAGCCTAAGCGACCGGTCGACTGAACCGAATGATCAGTCGACCCGTTGCTATGATGCATACTGACCACCAGGGGACAGATGCTCAACATACAGGATCGGACTCGCTCCTGTCTGGATCGTGCCTGCAGGGATTGGGACAAAACTGGCTCTCTGACATCCCCTGAAGGGTCCTGGATTGCAAGAGGATGCAGGCCAGGCCAAGGGACCCCACCGGTGCATGAATCCGTGCACCAGGTCTCGAGTGAAAATTATAAATAGATAATTCTTAAAGTAAATGCAATTCTAGAAACTTATATTTTAAAGAAAGTCACATGATAAAGAAAGATATAGTGCTACTGACTTAGATAGCACCTAATACTCTGGAAGCCTGAGCACAACCACTCCTTGTGTTTGAAGTCACCAGGGAGGCTCTCCTACAAAGAATGTAACCCATCGTGACTCTTACTACTACCACTGCTGATGGTAATAGCTGACTATTACTGAGCACTTGCTATGGACCAGATGCCCTTAAACGTGCTTTGTCTACATTAACTCATTTAATCTTTATAAAAACCCCAGGAGATAAGGCCTCTTTTATGATCTTCATTTTACAGATGAGGAAACCGAGACACAAAGTTATACTAAGTTTCTCAAGGTTACCCAGCTGGAAGCAGTGCAGATGAATATTATGTTATGGCACCTCTGCTTGAAGTGCAGGACTTGTCTAGTACGTCCATGGGCATTCCGGTTTCTTCAGCCACAGAGGACCTTTCTAATGCGGGTCCCACCCAAGAGTAGTTGTGACTCTGTCACTTCTATCCCCTTTGTTTCTTTGCTCCTGGGATATCGCCATTGTGGAGGAGCTCAATACAGCTACATATAGAAACAACCTGGCCATGTCCTGAAGCTATTTCACCAGTTTAATTTTAGAAAGGTGACGTTTATGACCTATATACTAAGTTTTACAAACTTATATTTACTGGAGAAACTATTAGGATACACAAGGCAACTTGAAGGAGTAGGTTTTAAAACTGAGAAATTAGTTGCTGCCCTAGCTGGTTTGGCTCAATAGATAGAGCGTCAGTCTGTGGACTTAAGGGTCCCAGGCTCGATTATGGTCAAGGGCACATGCCTGGGTTGTGGGCTTGATCCCCAATATAGGGCGTGCAGGAGGCAGCCGATCAATGATTCTCTCTCATCACTGATGTTTCTATCTCTCTCTCCCTCTCCCTTCCTCTCTGAAATCAATAAAAATATGTTAAGAAAAAATTAAATTTGTCCCCAGAATTTCTTATTTCAGTATTTGCATTATTCGCCAGCATGCATGACATTGAGAGACTGTTAAACGCTTGGTCTCTACTAACTAAATATCACTTAGTTACAGCTATACACCAAAGGCCGAAAATGCAGAGTAGGGACCGGAGGGTGAGACTAATTGGTAGAGATTCTCAGTGCACATTTTTCAAGTTAAAAGTGAATCCAAATTTCTGAGGAGATTTAATAGGCATGTCACATAACAGTAATAAACACCATAATGGAGTTCCTTGACATAGAATACCCACATACTTATTGTACTGTCCCACATTCTCCTCTTTGAAAAAGATGCTCACTGTAGAAAATATCTATAATAATAAAAGTATAATATGCTAATTAGACCGGCCGTCCTTCTGGGATAAAGCCTGGGCTGCAGCCGCCTTGGCTGTGAGGGAGGGATTGCAGTCACAGCTGCGAAGGCCTACTCTTGCACGAATTTCGTGCATCGGGCCTCTAGTAAAGAAATAAGAGAAGAACCATGTCCTTAGCAATTGGAACTGAACTCTTAAAGAATAGCTTTGTTTCTGAAATTGCACACAGCCCTTTTCTGCATCTCCTGCCAATGGGCTACTTAGCGCTGTCCCGGGCATTAGTGATTATGCCACCAATTATTTGTGTGGCCTGGACTAAGAGAGGCCCACCTTTCTTCATATCTGTGAAACAGAAAGTTGGACTACTTTTAAATAGTCCCTTTAAATATGTTTTAAAGTTCCACCAAACTGTAAGATCCACTATCTAGTCTTTCAGTATTGGACATCTGAACATTATTACATTATGTTACTTTATCTCCTGTGAGACTTCATCACTTAAATGTACTGGAATAAAAAATAAAAAGTATCTTGTACATGATGAACAACACTGACTTATAAAGATGACTTTTTAGACTTCTATTAATATTGACCTATCACTGAACAACTAAACATGCCTGAATACATAAAAAGCTGCCAATGACATTTTCTACATACTCTAATCTCACGAGAGTAAATGATGACAGGAATGCACACTTGGACCTGGGTACTCAGAGGAGTAATTTATTTTTTCTTAAAGGCCGACCATTGCTAGTTTAATGTCAGTGGCCAAGATATGCAGCCAAGGGCCCCGGAGTGTGAATACAGGCTCCACCTCGCCGGATCACAAGGCTCCAATTTTAACCTCCCATCCAAAGAGAGGAAATAGTTCTTGAAAAAACCCCAAAAATGCATTTTGGCAAGCTCAAGAGACATCACTTAGCAACATGAATTAAGACACTTGTGACCATGAAAAAGAACTGTACATTTTAAATGGCTTTGACCCTTCTTAGCTTTTGACCAAAGTGACTTTGACATTCCTTAGAGGCCAGAGGATGAGACAGATGCCGCATGACAGCGCTGCCCTCTCCCCTCAGGAGGCAGATCTCATCTTCCCGACAGTAAATGAAGTCCATCCAAATGTGTCTTGGGAAGAACGGTTAATAAGTGAGGTTCCCTCCCTGAGAAATGACGAAAATAATTCTTAGATAAAACAACCCAATTATTTAAATGTAATTACTCTTAAGGAAGAAATGGAGAGAAATGTATCATAGCTACATGAAGTTTCCAACATCGTTATATATGACTGTGGACTGTGGACTCTGGCACTGTAGCAAAAGGAGCCTTCTACAATATGGTATTTATGACCATCACAATAGGATAAAAACTAGGTAACATCTTGAAATGCCTTTTGGTAGAACACTTTATAGTATGTATGGATGTAATAGGGCTGATTTTACTGTATTCATCTTTTCCAAATGATGTCACTAATGACGTTTGTTGTACACCACATTGGGTTTTTATGATTATACTGTCAGATAGTGATACATTAGGTGGTCTTTCATTCAGGGAGGCAGTATATACACCCAGATCTAGATGTTCTTTTTCAAACATAAAACAAATCATGGGAAAAGCCACTTGAGAGGATACAGTATGGATGATGATGTGCACAGGAGGTCCATGAGAGGTCCACGTGGAAGCCCCTGGATCACGCTGTCCAGCAATGTATTAAGAAAGTCTGTCCACATGTCACACACGAGGTCAATGACTGAGCTTAAATGAATAACGCAGTTTCTTTGCTCTTAGCCTCTCTGAGGAAGACATCAAGGTACAGACATCTGGCTTTCACTAACAGCTAAACCCAAAAGTCACTTCTAACAGGAGTACAGGTGAACAGTCCAAAGAGCAAAGGAGAGCCATGTTCCAGAGCAGTCAGGTTCCCACAGGGCTGCCTCCCCCCACGGCTGAGGATGAGCCTTGCTTAGGAATAATGCAGCATCGACCGCCCACCAGTTACAGCCCCGGGAATACCGCGCATCATTGGTGTGTACAGATGTATGTGCGTATCCATATAAGCGACTCAGCATAATGCATATTTTCCAAGTTTAAATATGATGATATTACTGTCTGAAGGATTAGTACTGAGTAAAAACAATACAAAGTATATTTAGCTACACGTGAATTCCTAATTTGACTTCTTAACATGCTCTATCCTGACTATGTCCACTGGTAAAGTAAAGCAGATCTGTAATCTCAGAAGCACAGCAGTTCCTACCAGGGCACCGATATTAGTAAGTAATTTTGTTGGGGATGCCTTCTGAATAAAACAGGAATAATGTAATATTATGAGCACAGAGACGTCAACATTATGAATTTACTAGTGATCTTTTTTCCTTGCCATGAACATTTGTTGATATCTCAAATATATCACAAGGGTAAATTAAAGATCCACAGAATCTTTAAAAATGTCAGAAGACATTAAAATCATTTATAGTATATGTTAACAACTTAATAGAGTAAACTTCTGTCTTTCTGCCTTCCAAGCACATCGTGCTATCAGCTTTAAAAATGATTACTACGTAGTATCAGTAGGAGATTAGGGCCCTGAAGGAGCAGGCACGCCACCCTTCACTGTGTTTCCACATGGAGGGACTTCCAGGAGAGGAGCATTCCCGGCCTGTAGCCTCTCTGCCCTCTTGGTGGGGATGGGCTCAGATCATCCCTCCTTCCTCTGCTTGTCCTGCATCCGCTGCTCACAGGGAGAGGGGTTTCTTCTCC
This sequence comes from Myotis davidii, assembly GCF_000327345.1. Classification (NCBI taxonomy): domain Eukaryota; kingdom Metazoa; phylum Chordata; class Mammalia; order Chiroptera; family Vespertilionidae; genus Myotis; species Myotis davidii. The sequence continues at coordinate 146,829 of NW_006284244.1, forward strand.
CCAACTCTGGAGGTGGGGGTCTGCCCGGGGGAGCTGTACAGTGCTGCCTGCGGATGGGGAGTTCAGCCACTGAACTAATGGGTGAAGTATTAACAAGCTTATTGGGCCAGCAACACATCTCCTTCTCCCCAGTACAGATCTAAAGCTTAGATCTCTCTCTCTCTTTCATTACTCAAATGGTCCTAAACTTGAGTATGGCAGAAAAAACAGCCTTCCTCAAATATACGTTATTCATGCATTTTAATGGTCTCAAAGAACCTTAGGTATTAACGCATCTTCAAGTCAACAGTCATCTGTTTGTATCTGGAGAGGCCAGCCCCAACTCCCGTAAAGGGCAAAGGAGGTGTGCGTGGCCTCAGGTTAACTCAATGCAACAAAATACAAGCATTAAATAGACCTACTTCCTGTTGGGAGGCAATCTGTGGACCATCTATTGATAATTCAACTTGTGTCTTTGGTGGCAGGGCTTCATTCCTTACCTAGGGATACGAAAGAGGTCCTCTCCATCACCTCCCCCTAAGGACTTCTAGTTCATGCAACTTAATTTATATCCTTCCATTTCCAGTATCCCCACCCTCTCCTGGAGATAGAACATTTACCTTTATACCTCTTTTCATTCAGCTGATCTAAATGTCTGGTTCAAATTTACCCTGACAAATGGCATGTAACATTTTTAGTTTCTTACGCCATAATACTACCATCATTTTGATTATGAAATGGGTTGAAGAAACAAGGCATCAACACAATCTTTTGACAAACAGAATTTAACTTTTTTGGCTTAGAGAATTAAAGCACAGTGATAGTTCTTGAAAATCAATATAGTAGTCATAACTAACCTTTTTCTTTTTAAAACTGAACTCATAACCAGTAAGTGCAGACCGTATTGCTATTCAGTGTTTATCTCTTTTGAAATTAAATCCTATTTCTAAAAGTGTATGTGATAAACAATGCAAACCAAAAATCCGACTGGATTTTCATATGCTAAAAAGTGAACCTCAACCCACAACTCACATCTTCTACAAAAATTCGCTCATATGAACCGAAACTATAAAAGTTCAAGAAGAAAACAGGAAAGCCTTCGTGACTGTAAGTTAGGCAAAGATTTCTTAGATGAGACACCAAAAGTGCGATCCATGAAAGAAAAACAATTGATCAATTGAACTTCATTAAAATTAAAAATGTCTGCCCTTTAAAAGGCAGAAGATACATAAAGGATACCTTGAAAAAGTAGCTCTTCATCTCATACTTCCTTCATCCCAATCCAATTTCCCTCCCCAGTATCAAATGAATACAATGACCATTTCTTGTGTTTCCTACCAACCTAGCCCATACACAATAAGCACAGATATACCAGAGGTCGGCAAAAGTAGGCTGACAGCTGTGAGTACATGAAACAGAGTTTATTCTTGTATTATTTAGTAATTCTTGTATTATTTTCAAGATGAACAACGGTAAACCTACTTTTGCCCACCCCGTATATGATAGTTCTATTGCTCTCTATACCAAGATTTTTTTTAAAACACGTAACTGTTGTATTATTCAGTGTAGTCCTACACTTTGGACAGCAATTCACTGGTCATGCACATAGTTGAGACCAAATTCCATGGAAGAAATTGGCTTTGAAACTTAAGCAAATATGAAACAAAAGAGTAAAGTTTTTTAATTTGTTTGCCTCTGTTAAAACAACAACAACATCTTTCCTAAGTTCTGTCTCACCGTGTATTATTTAGGCCAGCCGTGGGCAAACTACAGCCCGCGGGCCGGAGCCGGCCCGTTTGAAATGAATAAAACTAAAAAAAAAAAGACCCGTACCCTTTTAGGTAATGATGTTTACTTTGAATTTATATTAGTTCACACAAACACTCCATCCATGCTTTTGTTCCGGCCCTCCAGTCCAGTTTAAGAACCCATTGTGGCCCTCGAGTCAAAAAGTTTGCCCACCCCTGATTTAGGCCATGCTTCATATTGTAGCGATGTCGGCTGATCCTGGGGGAGACATGTCATTGGGCTTTCAAGGGCACAGCACCCAGGTGCTCCGGTTGCTTTATTTCTTTGGGTATTGGTGTTTTTAAATAATGAAATTATTTTTTAAGAAATAGTTGTTTTGATAATTAGAGGAAGTATTTGCCTAAGGCTGAACTGAAAACATGTTTCCCATCACACAGCCCCATTCACTTCCTAAATGACTCATCTAATACGTAAGTGAGCAAGAAGAATAGTCCTGTCTCACTCTACCTCCTTATCCTGTTTATTCCTTCCCAGCATTTATCATTGACATTACTGCCTTTATGTATCTGTTGTTATACTTTCTGCCTGAATGCCCAGCCCTCTGCACCACCCCACCCGACTCCAGCTCTGGGAGGTGAGCACCTTAAGGGAGGGGACTTTCTCTCCTGTTGTACATGGCTGTGTTTTGGGACCTAGACGGGGCCCCAACGCACAGCAGGTACTCAACGGACACGACTCCACTGAATGAACTATGTTTCTACTGCTGGGATTGGCTCTTATTCCGCTATATAGTTTGTAAATGAAAAGATGGAGATGACCATTTAGAATATTTCACACTGTTTCTGCTACACTGGTTTGGAGCATAAAGGTATAGACCTAATTTTATGTCCCTAGAACTGTGCTGTCCCAATAGGACAGCCACCAGCCACCTGTGGCTGCTGAGCACGCGAAACGTGGCCAGTCCAAATTCAGGTGTGCTGAGTATAAAAGACACCCAGATGTTGAAGGCTCCGTTCAAAAAGAGGGTATAAAATGATGTCATTAATGTTTACATTTACTTACACGTTGAAACTATTTTTAATACATAGGGTTAAATAAAATACATTATTTAAATGCATTTCACTTTTTTCTTTTGAATGTGACTACTAGTCAATTAAAACTACATGTTGTGGCCGGTGTTTTTGATTCACGTGATATTTCTACTAGACAACGACCCTAGAGACCTGGCTGGTTCTGAAAGCTCCCTCACTTCTTCTCACAGGCTTTTGTCCTATTAGCCACTCCCCTTGGCCCTGATGAACCGGAAACAGATCATGCGGAGACTTAGGATCTGAGGACTTGGTCTCTGGGGTGGTGGTGACCGATTTGTCCATGACAGTGGCAAAAAGTTACCCTCCGTTTTCTTCCGTATTTGTTGATTTCCCAGCAAGTAATATCAGCAATTACTCTCTGACTGTGTTTCTTGAACTGTTCCATGTTCCTGAGACATTCACCATGGGGGCCTGTCTGGGACACCCTCAGTGCCACTCCATCACCTCCCGCAAAGCATTCTCCTCCACGCAACACGAGCAGACTCCATTTCCTGAGCAAGCCTCGCTGGTTAATATGGCACTGCACGGCCAGGGTTATATGGGGAAGCTGGCCCTGCCAGCTGCAGTGAGCATGGATGTCAACCAGCCATGGGAAGGAAGCCGCGAGGGGAAAGGCAAGAGATAGCAGGCTCTAGTGTGGGAGCAGTTTGAATTTCCTCTCACATGAAATACAGGATAAGCGTTGGATCATGTATTAGAGCAAAATAAAAATAATGCAACATGTCAAAAAAGTTACAAGGCCAAGGTTTTACAATTACATAAGGGTACAAATTTGATTTTTTCCCCTCCAGTTTTTAGAAGTGTTTGAATGAAAGGCTTAATGAAAAAGTACAAAAACAATAGCCTACTTGCCTTAAGATGCACAGGCTATTATTACATTTAGAGTAGGTTTAGGGCAGTGATGGCGAACCTATGACACGCGTGTCAGAGGTGACACGCGAACTCATTTTTTTGGTTGATTTTTCTTTGTTAAATGGCATTTAAATATATAAAATAAATATCAAAAATATAAATCTTTGTTTTACTATGGTGGCAAATATCAAAAAATTTCTATATGTGATACGGCATCAGAGTTAAGTTAGGGTTTTTCAAAATGCTGACACGCCGAGCTCAAAAGGTTTGCCATCACTGGCTTAGGGGGTGGGAGAACTGAGAATGAACAGTGCCAGAGAGTGGGTACTACTCAACGTGTATATCTTATTTACAAAAGACCACTCTCTCTCATTATTGCCTCTTCATTATGGTCAGTCCACCCTGAAAAGTATATACCATTTTCCGAACCATGGTATTATCATTAAGTATCTACCTTTTGGCCCCAAAATCATTATCTTGGAGGAAACCTGATAAGTTAAAGAGGGATGGCAACAGACACTTTCTTCCTCCTCAAAGTAAAAGGTAAAATGTTAATGAAAGTATTATTTATGCTTGCTCTAACTTTATAAAAACAAGATGCCTGGAAAAACATCTTATGGTACGCTGATGGGTGTATAACTTAAAAAAAATGCCTCCTGGTATGACTGACTTGGTTTGGCTAAATAGAGTTGGCAGTCCGCATGCTTAGTAGCCCTTTTCCCCCTGAAATTCAGCTAATAGAAACCAAACAAACCGAGGGAACCTGGCCCCCTCCATAGACATGACATCATTCTTCCTTATTAGGAAAACTTCTTCAAATATGACATTTGCTCTAAATAATCAGAGTTTAATTCTTAATGAGCTACTCTAGGCAGGGAGCTGTTCTAATCAGGAGGGTTGCTGTACGTCAGGAGAAATGGGGGATGAAAGGGGGACATATAGGCTCATTTTAACAATGATATTTTAGTTCCCTAAACAGTAGCACCATTATGGAAAGCAGTAAAAAGATACATTTAATGTTTTCTGCTGAAGGTACATTTAAGAAATCACATTTAATGTTCCTCAAATGTTTGCTTTCTATATATGTTTTGATAGATGCCTGTGTTATGGTGAACAGAAACAAGAGAAATTCTTAGGTTTGATTTTTGCATTTGATTGATCTTAAGATGATCTAGAAATTAATAAGTTAAGAAAGACTCCCCCTTCTTGCCTCTGAAACATTCCTCAATGTGATGTTTAAGTTGCTAGATAATATTGGAATATTGATTTTTGCTCTGAGATGTTACCATAGTAACAGGCTAATCTGGCAGCAAAAGCAACCCCCCCCCCAAAAAAAAAAACAAAAACAAAAACAAAAAAACAACAACCTGGAACTACCTAACTAAAAGCTTCTACACAGCAAAGGAAAACATCAACAAAATGAGAAGGCAATCTACCAATGGGAGAAAATATTTTCAAATCATATATCCAATAAGGGGTTAACTATCCAAAATATATTAACTCATACAACTCAATTACATAAGAAACAACAATTTAATTTAGAAAATGGGCTGAGGATGTGAATAGACATTTTTCCAAAGAAGACATACAGAGAGCCAACAGGTACATGAAAATGTGCTCAATATCACTAATCAGGGAAATGTAAATCAAAACCACAAGGAGCTATCCCCTCATGCCTGCTAGAATGGCTATCATCAGTAAGACAAGAAATAACAAGTGTTAACAAGGAAGGGAAGAAAAGGGACCCTTGTGCATTGCTATTGGGAATGTAAATTGGTACAGCCAGTTAGAAAACAGTATGGAGGTTCCTCAAAAAAATTAAAAACAGAACTACCATATGATTTAGTAGTTCTACCTTTGAGTATTTATCTGAAGAAAATGAAAGGCACTACCTGGAAAAGATATATGCACCCCCATGTTCATACAGCATTATTTATAATAACCGAGACATGGAAACCTGTGGATGAATGAATAGAGAAAATGTGGTATGTATATGTGTATGCGCGCACACGCGCATACAGCAATATTATTCGGCAACAAAAATAAAGGAAATTTTGCCATTTGTACAACATGGATGACCTATGAAGCCATTATGCTATATAGTGAAATAAGTCAGAAAGAGAAATACATATGATTTCACTTATGTATGGAATCAAAAAAACACGCAAACTCATAAAAAACCAAGAACTGACTGGTGGTTGCCAGACGTGGAAGGGGGGGAGGGGAAATAGGTGAAGGGAGTCAAAAGGTACAAACTTCCAGCTATGGATAAACAGTCCTGGGGATGTAATGTACAGCATGACTACAGTGAACAATACTGGACTGTATATTTGAAAGTTGCTAAGAGAGTAAATCCTAACAGTTGTCATCACAATAAAAAGTTTTTAACTGTGTGAGGTGATGGATGTTAACTAAACCTACTCTGATAATCATTTTGATATACATTATTTATACGTATACACAATTGTTACACAGTACATCTTACACTAATCCAATGTTATGTCAAGTGTATCTCCATAGAATTGGAAAAAAACAGTCATATTTTAAAGTGTTGCATAATAAACTTGTTTGAAAAAAACAAACAAAACCCACACAAACGTTAACTAATCCAGACTTCTTGGTGTGAAAGGTAAGATTTATGAAGTTAAAATGTATGTGTAAAATAAAAATCCATCAAAACAAACCTCTCCTTTAAACAATTACTTTTCCATGAATACAAGTAGTGTTATTCATCAGCTTGCTGATTCTACCTAGTACGTTACCCTTCTTTCGTCTTGACATAAGGACTATTTTCATGAGAAATAAAAAAGAGTTGAAAAAATGTTCTAAATTCCACAATGGTGTGGGTGAAGCTAATACCGCATTCTGAAATGATTAATTTACAAATAAACAACCCTCAGATGCAGTGAGCTGCGTGGGTAATGTGCTAATGCAAAGACGGAGCCTTCTTACACAGTGGGCTACGTGGGGCAGTAAAAAACTGCTGGCTTAGTCTTCGTCTTCTGCTTTGGTTCACTGACAAAAGCAAAATGAGCACATGCTCGTGGGAATGTGGAGGCTGAGGAATGGCTACGAGAGAAGGTTGTGGAGAGAGGGAAGGCCGTCCTGGATCATAAGGGAGGCAGGCTCTAGCAGTTCCATGTTTATACTTCTAAGTCTAGCCCAGGGGTGGGCAAACTTTTTGACTCGAGGGCTACAATGGGTTCTTAAACTGGACCGGAGGGCCGGAACAAAAGCATGGATGGAGTGTTTGTGTGAACTAATATAAATTCAAAGTAAACATCATTACATAAAAGGGTACGGTCTTTTTTTTTTTAGTTTTATTCATTTCAAACGGGCCGGATCCGGCCCACGGGCTGTAGTTTGCCCACGGCTGGGACTCTAGCCTATTACTGAACTTTTTTCTTCCAAGTTTTTTTTTTCTTTTCAAAGGAAAAGAAAACACACACACCTGAATCTCTTGCCCTCAGTAGAGCTAAACTGGACGGTGGATGGTCCTCATCGGGCCCGGCACCCACACAGCGGGAAACACCGTTGAAGACCTCAGATTGCTTCCCAGTCTAACCAGGTCCTTCCATCTCCTGCGAATGTTGCCCACATCTCTCCCTGTGTTCGGGTGAGAGGGCATGCTGTACCGCACAGGAGTGTGGACTCTGGACGGAGACTGCCTGTGTCTGAATGACGGGGTGAGTGTTCTTGATCACTCAGCTACTGAGCCTGTTTCCTCATCCATAAATGGGGGTTATAATAGCACTTGCCTCGGTGGCTGTGAAGATGACGTGAATTACTTATCACCTATGTGGCCTGAAGTAAGCAAAGCTAGAGCAAACCTCCAGTGAGTGTTAGTAACTAACGTTCAGGACGCCCGGAGTGTCCGAATTGGACCCTTTTGTCTGGGACGTGTGTCGCCCTTGGCTAGACCTCTCGGACCACAGGCACACGGACAGCCCTGGGAAAGATGGAATCACGGTGTTCCCATTCACATTCTATAATGTGGAGGTCACATAAAGTAGAGCTAAACCGACTTAACAAAATGAACAAGGTTTGCACCTCAGTGGGTACTAGAGAGCAGAAGATGAGATGAAAAAAGGCCTTCACAAGGTAAGCGCCTAGTCGGTCACCGGTGACTGACGCTACACTTTCCGTCTGGAAGACAAAACAGGCTGGGCGCTTAACGTGTTAATTAAAAAAAAATCCCTAACTGTAATTTGAAGTGTTCGTCTTAAAATAGACCTAACAGTTATGTTAATCACCCATGTGTTGAACTTAAAACATTCCTTTTCAACATTATCCCAAATATATGGTGGAGTTTAATTTAAATCATTTAAGCAATGTTTTCCTTCTTCCTCGTCGCCCCTTTCCCACAGACATCAGGGCCTCTGGAAGCCGGGAGGAGAGGAACGTGAAATGAAAAGGTAAACAACAGTTGTGGGGAGACACAACTGCATATCCCCAAGGACCCCGCCGGGCTGCTCCCCCGGCCGGACCTGGGGAGCTGTCCCTCCGTCCACTGTCATTATGGAAACAGAGAAAACACATCTGTGAAAAATGAGCTTTAGTGGAAAAAATTCAGCTGGCATTCTCTTTTCCTCCCCGTCGTCTTTTTTTAAACAGCATCTTATGTAAGTTCTTTACTATATATAGTAGAGAACAGGGAGCTCGTTCGACCTGTGCAGCGGCCGTCAGACTTGGCCGTTTCCTACCGCCTCCAGCCCACAGGCAGCTGTACCTGAGGGACAGCGGAGCAGCCAGGCCCCGGAACCCCGGCTCCTTTAGATCCAGACACTGCTGGGCTGCTGTCTCCTCTTTTTGGATCGTCAGCCTCCCCATCTATACAGCTGGCGCAGCGCCTGCTTCTGACCTAACTCACTCGGGGTGCCTGCGGAACCTCAGAGAACATCTGGGAAACATTGTTTGGGCTTAGTCTATAATGTGTATTCCACCCTCCTCCCCCATGTCCATCCAAGATTTATGCAAGAGCTAGAATGCTTACATTTCCTAGGCCATCCTCCCACCCCTGACCAGCAAGATAACTGCCCATTATCTGTCTGTTTCCTCCACTAGGCTGCAACCTCTATAAGGGCAGGGTCCACATCTGTTTCATTCCCCAGTATATTATCTAAAGTTGAGCACACAGTCCATGAATGAATGGATGAATCAATGAAGCAGAAGAGGCAGGAGTAGCTAACACTTATTGAATACTTAATAGCTGCCAGATACTGTCCTGCCATACACACACACACACACACACACACACATGCTCCCCCCCCCCATGTATATATACGTTCTCTTCAGTACCTACTAGCTGTGTGATCTCTGATAATCTCTCTGTGCCTCAGTTTTGTCATCTGTATAATGGAGCAATAACAGAACCTATGTAATCGGGCTGCTATAAAGTTTACATGAGAACAGTGCTTGGCACAGAGGCGCTCTGTTATCTGCTATTTTGATCCTCTCTTCCTCCTTAGTAAATGGCTCCCTCACTGACACACTTTCCCAAGTCAGAGCCCCAGGTGTCATCCCTGCCTGTCCCGCACCTGCCTTTCTCTCTCCTAGACATCTCCCCCACGGTGTTCTATTCATGCAGCCCACAGACTTTTTTTCAAACTGCACATCTAATCTGGTGACTTGCACTTACTGGCCCCTAATAGCTTCCGTTCACTCTTGGGACAAATTCTAAATTCCTTGCCCTGGCCCACAGGGCCGGGTCAACTGGCCGGAGCCTTCTCTGGCCGCCTCACTGCACCCTGCACCTGCATTCTCTGGGTGTCAGCCCTCCTCTTTCATGTGTGACTAAGGTCTCCTGACTTACACCTGCCCCCGCTCCCGATTCATCCTTCAGACGTCAGTTCAAGCCTCACTTCCTGGGGGAAAGGCCCCTCCTTCATGCCTCCGAACTGGATGAGGCCCTTCCTTTTCCTGTCCTCAGAGGCCTGGGCACATTTTGCTCACGCACCTGCCCTAAGAGCGCTCTCTCCCAGTTTTTATCCAGCCTCTGAGGCCTCACCTGACCGGACCCTCGGGGGCGCTTGTAGCTTCGGCAGAACGAGAAGCAGGAGGCAGCGTGACAACAGAAAGGAATGGGCAGCAGCTGGTGGAGGAAAGGCCTGGCCTCTGAGGGGACTTCTCCCGGGGTGGCTCTCACTTCAGCTGTAGCGTAAAATGACCTGGACCACACTATTAAGGCCAAAGTTTCTACTGGAAAAAAAATCTCTACATACGCTTGGGAAAAGCTAGCAATTACGCTGCATAGAATGAAAAGTGACAACGTGAAATGCTCATATAGTTGAGTTCTCTTTGCTGCTGTCTCACCTCTCGTTTTCCTACCGCTGGCGGGCGGAGGCTCTTTCCCCTTCACATAGCAACGTGGTCTATTCTGTTTCTTCCCAAAAGACTAGATTTATGAAACTCAGTTTTATTGATCACCAAAAGTAAACAACATATTTTTTGCAAAGTTTAACATTGAAAGAACAATTAATATTACCAATAATAATTAAAGGAGAAAAAGGGCAATTCCTGTTCCCAGGCTTACTATCCACTTACTATCTACTCATGAGACAAACATAAATATTCTAAATATAGTATTTAGATTTCTTGATTACCTACAGCCAGAAAACATTACAGGGTATTAGAAGAAATAGTGGCCACTTAATTCATCGAACAGTCCACAAAACAATCCATCTAATTATCATGGCTCAAGGAAAAATTGAATGCCCTTGCAAAATAACAAGATTCAAGCTTACTCTTTTGTTAATCCTCACCCGAGGATATTTTTCCCACTGACTTTTATAGAGAGTGGAAGGGAGGGGGAGAGAGAGAGAGAGAAACATCGATGTGAGAGAGACACATCGATTGGTTGCTCTCCGCACTCACTGACCAGGGCCAGGGATCGAGCCTGAAACCAAGGTACATGGCCTTAACCTGGAATCGAACCCAAGATCCTTCAATCCAGGGGTCGATGCTCTATCCACTGAGCCAAACCAGCGAGGGCCAAAATTCAAGCTTAAAGAGCAAGTATATCCTCTTGTACCTATTACTGACTTTGGGAGATGGTTCTTTTATTTATTTTCTTATTAGGCCTTCTGCCCACTAAGCCTGGTGCTAAGAATCTAGTACTGAACAGAACAGAACAGACACAGCGCTCATCTTCACGAAGCCCCAGAAAGCCAGCAAGGGGGATGTGGCCTAAAACAGGAGGAAGAGTGTTTAACTGCATTAAAGCAATGGGATTCATATGGCTGGGTACAGGCCATTTCTTTACTATACAATGTAATGTATTTAGCTTTAAACTGTGCAGCACTGTATGCAGATATAATAAGCATTGGCATTCCTAGTCAGATGGCGGAGGGGTGGGGGGGGCACCATGTCTTTGGCCCCTCATTTCTCCAGCCTTGCCGGGTAGCTTCTCTCTGCCAGACTCAGGGCAGTTGGTTTCCAAACCAACTCCACGGTCAGCGAGAGCTAAGCTCTGGTGACCAAGCAGGCATACGTGTCACCAGGATTTCCTGGACTCCCCCTTCAATGCCCTTATCAGCAAGTTGTGGCCTCCGCTGTCCAGAGACCTAACACATTCCCAGGAGCAGGACTGCGGTGGGCGGGTCTCACATGAGCGTGTTACCAGAATCGCCTATTTCAGGTTTCCATGAATGCCACCCATGTGCTCACCCAATGCGGGTAAAAGAGTCATAGCTAGCGTTTTGTGTGTTTTTTTTACTTTTATCATTAATGGTTTTTGATAAGTTACTCACTAGAGTGCTAGTGTGTATGCCTTTCAATACAAAAAGCTTTGAAACGAACTAAGAAAATTTCACAAGAGATTGGTTGACTGTCCTGTTAACTTGCCAAATAAAGTTTTCTCCTGCCTCTTTCTTTTGTCTTAATGTATGTAGGTCACTTCTAATGTGTGGAGTATGAGGGAAAGACATGTTCTGGAGGTGCGGAGACGTCAGCAGTCTCCAAAGTAGAGCAGGAATAGGGGGTGTGATTGGCGGGCGTGGGACACCCAGGGAGGAAGGGAAGGGAGGGAGGGGCTAATAACTGAGACAATGGAAATGGTGCATGAGCTGCTGCAGACCTGGCCCCATTGGCTTTGCTCTTAGTGACGCTCTGGCCAGATTCATTCATTCGGCAAATTTTTCTTTTTCTTTTTTTAGAATATATTTTTAAATTTTTTAAAAATATATTTTTATTTGGAGAGGGAGAGGGAGAGGGAGGGAGAGAGAGAGAAAGAGAAACATCAATGATGAGAATCATTGATCAGGTGCCTCCTGTACACCCTCTACTGGAGATTGAGCCCACAACCTGGACATGTGCTCTGACTGAGAATTGAACCCTGACCTCCAGGTTCACAGGTTGACACTCAACCACTGAGCCATGCCAACTGGGCTCAACAAATGTTCTTGCCTTCCCACAATACATACCAGGTACTGCGATAGGATCTGGGGACATTCATGCTAACCTGGAGTTAGAAGTGCATTTCTTTGTCCGACACTTGGCTACCTCTGAGCTCGCCTCAGGAGAACACGTTACCAATGACAGAATTAGAAATTATATCATTAGAAATTACATAAGTGGCAAAAGGACATCGACTCTCCCAACAGTGGACTGGATTTTCCAGGCCTGACAAAGCAGGTTTGGAATGTGAAGAATTGTCATCTCTTAGAGGACTTCTATGGGGGAGTTTAATAGTGTACGCCTACATACACTATTGAAAAACAAGCCACTTTACAGTTAGGGGCATGTTTTCCTCTTAAATTTTGAATTCTCGGTGGAATGGGGGCAGGGGGGAGAGCATGCGTTCCCTCCGGGAGGCGGGCTTCAAATGGAGGCCAGAGAGATTCAGGTTGTGGGCCTCATAATCGACCTCCCCCCACTCAGGTTCTGGCGGATCACCTACATTTCAGGAACGAGGCAAATTAAGATTCCCGGCTCTACACTTAGACAAAATGTTTTCTTTCTAGTCCGATCCTTCATGTCTTCATATTTTTCAAGTATGAGGGAGGATGAAGGGAGCTGATTGCATTTTACAATTAAACAAATACATTGAACAACTGGCTAGGAGTTTATTCGTTGTATTTTATGACACCGAAATTTAGCTAATTCATTCATATGTGTACATTATAAAAGAGAATAAATATACTGGTGGGGGTGGGGGGTGAGGAGAGGGAGTGGAGGTGGGGCTGAGTTACATTCTTATCTTACGATGCATGGTGTGATAAGTCAGCCACGTGTGGTCTGAATACTTAATCTCTCCAAGCATCAGTGTTTTCTTCTTTAACAACGGGCAAATAATGCCTCCGAAATGAGGTCACGGACATAAAAGGATAACGTCAAATCTGGTTTTTGAGAAATTATAGTCTCCTTTCACTTTCCCTTCAGTATTGATAAACTATGACCATGCCGTGTGGTTTGTGCTGAAATCCTTTCTGAGGTCTCAGAATCTAGTAGAGAATTCAATTTAGACTTTTCAAAGCAACCATCCACTTCTCTACAGGTTTGTCAATGAACTCGCGGTTACTACAAAAATCGCCAGGTGCCAAAATATACAGTCTCCTCCTTTCTCCTTTCCCTCCACAAGGAAAGGCTGCCAGGGCATTCGAGAGATCACCTTAGAAATGTACGCCGCCTCCCCCTCTGGAGCTTATACAGTGAAGAAAATCTGATCTGGCTTCTTGAAAAGTAAACAACAGCAAAACATCCCAAGCACTTCTCATGACCCCGGGGCCTTCAAAGCAGGGCTTGCACAACGGGCATGTGGAGGTCTGGGACCCATTACAGCTCAGTCCTCCAGGGGCCGCTTATCTCCTCTCAGATGCTATCAGTTCCCAAGGAGAGATAAAGACAAAAGTCAACTGGTGTACCCAGTCGGAATGCGATAGGGTTCAAGAATGTTGCAATACATGAGGACTCATTTATGTCTGGATGTGAGTGGCTCTCCTGCTGAGGACTGAATCAGTATACAGTGGGGCCTTGACTTACGAGTTTAATCATTCGGAGACCAAGCTCGTTAACTCAAATTACTCTGTCAACTCAATGCAAAAAATCGGTGGAGAGACAGCTGGTATCTCAAAAAACTCGTTAGTCAGGACACTCGTAAGTCAAGGACCAACTGTATTCTCTACACCCTGCAGGAGGGGTAAAAGAACCCCCCCTTCTCTCTTAAGGGTGATTAGTACTCTTTATTCTGTTGCATTTTAGGGGAGAGCTCACTTGTGTCTGAAATGAATTTGGAAGTAATCGCACTAGGAAACAGTGTGGAGAGTGAATGTCTTGAAATTATTTCTTTCTTTCCTGCTATCAGAGCTTCATGTAGCTCTGGCATTGATAAAGTACAGAAATGATGTGCATATATTCATACACTTGAATCTCCCCATCATTTGGCAAATGACTATGATTCAGAATACTTATTCCGTGTGAGTGACTCTAAATCTTTCAACTATTTGTGGCGCAGAATGGAAATATATTCTACGCTGCAGGCTTGCATTCTACCAGTTTTTAGATCTCAGAACTCAGAATAGCTTTAAGTTTGATAACTATCCTTTTTGCTTTCAGTGTTATCTCCTTTCATGTACTGAGTGTATTTACATTTTCTTCAAATTACTTTATGTTCAGTGAGTGACAGTGTGAGAAGCCTTCTTTTAAGAAAAAAATCAGCTCTTGGGTG
>NW_006284244.1:161196-164349 GCF_000327345.1 Myotis davidii
CTTCCAAGTAGAACTGTGCCCAGAGTGTATGGCCTACTTGCAGGGGTGAAGGGTGGTGGAGAATGGGTCTTGCGCAATAGCTTTGGTTCCCAGTCCCAGAACAAGATGAGTACATTCAATCTCTAATTTACACTTTAATTATTAGTCTTAGAACCCGTCATGGATAAGAACTAAGACAAAACAAATGGCAGGCTCATATTTGCATGAGTGACCCTGGATGGATAGCATGACACCCCGTTCAGCTTTAGCCACTTTCACCTTGCCAGGGGAGGGGGCGCAACATAAGAAAGAATACTAATCTCCTCCGTTTTCTCTGTCACAATCTGAGGGGGCCACTCTCTAATCCATTAGCCCCTCTGGGCTGTTTCCTCACGGGAAATTCTGAGCAACTGTGACAGGAAGCGAAAATAGTCCCGATAACACTGATTGGGAAATAGGAGATCAGAAATCGCGATTAGCTCTACTGCTTTTAGCTGTCTCGTAATATTCCCAGGACTGTTTCTTCATAATCTTTTTTTCAAAAGGAGTAAATATCCAGTGTGGGAAACTGAAGTATAAGCAGACTGATGAATCTCAGAGGGAAGGCAGGGGTGGGGGAGGAGGGTGGAAACTTATATGCATATATGCATAACTCATGGACACAGACAATAATGTGGTGAAGGCCTGGGAGGGGTGGGTGTGAGGTGAAGAGGGTCAATGGGGAAAAAAAAACAAAAGGGACATCTGTAATACTTTCAACAATAAAGATAAATTTAAAAAAAAAAGAAAGTTAAAGTTCTAACATAATAAAGTAAAAGTGAAAATTCTTCTCCATAACCACCCATCCTCATATAATCCACACTTTAGAGCTATCTTTCTAGAATCTTTACCGTGCAAATATAAATACATGTAACACACATATGTTTATAGTTTGGGTTCTGATTCACAAAATTTTGGTCAAACATATGCATTTCCTGTGATTTTTAAAAATTTTCCAACATACATCATGGATATTCTCCCATGAGAGTACGCCTCTACTTTGTGCTTTTGACAGCCTCGTAGTATTCCATAGTACAGACCTACCATTCTTTAATAATGACAGACATGATCTCTCTAAGTACTCATTAGTACAAATGGTGTAGTGATGAAGATCCTTTGTACAACTTGCATACTTGTTTTGAGTTTTCTAGAAATTGTTCAGTCAAAGGGTATGTGAGCCAGACTTTCCTCAGAAAGATGTTATGACTATCTGAAAAAGGAGGGAAGAACAGACAATCCATTTCCAATGTTTTTCCAACTGAACTTTCAGTTCAACTCAATTAAGAAGCATTTAAAACCAGAATGGAAGAGAAGGGTATCTCTCACATCTGGTCCCCTTTTGTCTAGTCCAGTAATTTCAAGCTTTTTCTTCATTAAGAAGTGTTAAAATTATGTTTTGTTTTGGTCTCAGTTGTCAAATAAACACTTTTTTCTTGGTAATATTTCTAGCCATAAATGACACTATAGTTGACCCTTGAACAACATGAGTTTGAAGTGTGTGGGTCAACTTATATGCAGATTTTAATAAACACAGTAAAGTATTTTCCTTACTATTTTCTTAATAATATTTCTCTAGCTTACTTTTATTGTAAGAATACAGTATATTATACATAAAACATGCAAAATATATGTTAATCAGCTGTTTATGTTTTGGTTTCTGACATTGGCAAGGCTTCCAGTCAACAGTAGGCTACTAGTAATTACATTTTTGTGGAATTGAAAGTTAAACATAGATTTTTGATTGTGCAGGGGGTCAGCCCCCTAACTCCCACATTGTTCAAGGGTCAACTGTACTGCTTATTTCTAGAAGTGGGCAAGAAATGAATGTCCTGGAATGGGTATATCATTACTTAAAATGTTTTAAAAATTTATTTATTGATTTAAGAGAGAGAGAGAGAGAGAGAGAGAGAGAGAGAGAGAGAGAATTCATTCATTGATTCTCATATGTGCCCTGATTGGGAAACAAACCCACAAACTTGGCAAATCGAGAGGATACTCCAACCAAATGAGCTACGTGGCCAGAGCACTATTTCATTACTTTCCAATCTCACTTATGTAAGGGACAACAAATTCCTTGACAGCAGTGGTTCTCAACCTTTACTGAACCTCAGAATTATCTGGAGAGTTTGAGAGAGCACAGACTGCTGAGTCCCCCCTCAGAGTTTCTGATTCAGTAGGTCTGGGACGGGGCCCAGGAATTTTAATTTCTAACACTATCCCAGGTGATGTTAATACTCCTGGTGTGAGGACCATGTTTTTTTTAGAACCACTGCTTTCCAGAATGCTCTACTCCCTCACATAATTGGTGTTTAAAATTCATAGAAGACAAAAGCAAAATAATCCCACCTCTTTATCATCTTACAAAGGAAACTCTTTGTTGATCAGATGTTACTGGTATTGACACTGATGTCTTAAATGTTCTCTAAAGCCTTAAGTGTATGATAATCACCAGGTACCCATAGCTGCTTAAATTACACATATCAAACAGACAAATTTAGCTCTCAGTTACCAAGTTATAAAAGCAAACGTGAAAATGAATGACACACAAACTTGATCCTTCACTCTGAGTGGGGTGGACCTACCGACCACTTCCAATATATTTCCTAGGAAAGTGTGAGGTGGATGTAAATTGAACAAATGGACAAGATACTATTTACACATACATGATAGGATAGTGAATTCTGTTGACAAGGAGGAAGAAAGTAGAACTTGTGTTTCAAGAAGGGGTAGCCAGCGATGTCAGGATGCATGATCTAACTAGAGACTCTCTCACCCATCAGTTGTGATACACCTGGCTCATAGTGTGTTTTAAGAGCTGAAGTTACAGCAATAGTAGTTGAATTCATGTTAGAGAAGATAATTTAGTATCTCTTCCTAGGCAATAACTAAGAGAAAAAAGAGGAGCAAAAACAACGATTCTGGAACAACTATTTGCTCTTAAAGTATTGGAAATGAAAGCCTCAGCCATTCAGACCACATTTACTTGAAATTTGTGATAGCTCAGAGAGTTTTTCACTAACAATTGAAGAAGGGGGCTTGTTAAACAAATCAATGACATACAGATCAGCAGGACTGTTTCATACAGACTACTCTCGAGTCCTTTGGGAGCACACATTGCATTAATACTGAAAATGT
>NW_006284244.1:165059-181594 GCF_000327345.1 Myotis davidii
CCCACCCCCACCCCCAGGCCATATAGGGGCCTGGCCAACATCTTATTCACTCGGGAAACACTGAGCATAGAACACACTGCAAAGGCATTTGTGGAGTAAAATGCATGATACTGCATTTGTTTGCTAGCTTTTTTAACGCATATGGAAAGATTTTCAAGTATGTCATATTCCAACAGTAACTTTTTAATATTTGGAATTCATCCTCTATTTATGAGGAAGTTGGCAGGGAAGATGTGCTGTGGGATATTATAGTTCAATTTCCTGTTGCACAACTTTTTTTCACCTCATATATTCTAATAAATCTTAGATAAAATTAGATTTCCATGGCTTACAGAATACCACAGAAATCACAAAGCCTTGTACGCGGAGGGCGTATGGCGTTGAGGGGAGACTGGAACTCAGAAAAGCTCGGCGTTAGCTCCGTGCTGCCTGACCTCTCTCAGAAATGCTTGAACTTCTCAAGGCTCATTTTTTCCTTCTGGAACACAGATCTGCATATAATTTTTTAAAGGATAAACAATGATCTCATGGGATTGTTGGAAGAATTAACACAGACTGTATATAAAAACACTGAAAATTAACAGCACTAGATAAACGAATAATGCAATTCATTTAGGCTTGGGGATAAAGAAAGGTCAATCAAGGGCCACTTTTATTTCCAGACACAGTCAACAATGGTGATGGTTAATTTTTAAAGGTGATCTAGTCATTGTTTGCTGGAGGGATTGTGGCCTAAAACAAAATGAGACAAAAACAGAGCTCTGTGCTGATTTGCACAATCAGGAGCAATACTTTCCTCATGGATAATAATTCAGAGCAAATGCACACATATAAACCCCCTTCTAATGGGCAGGGGGAGCACACCTACATTGCCCTTCTCTAATCTGCTAAAAGCCAAACATTCCTGATTCCTTCTCCATTTTCACAGAAGTTGTAAAAAAAAAGAAAAAAGTAAAGCTGTAATTATTCTTGAGGCAATATGAGAGGTACCCATATTTTGGCAAGGTGTGGTAAATTTGGCAGGTAAGTTCAATTTCTGTAACATTGCTTCCAGCCCAGGAAATGTCTCAGGTGGCCCGGAATGGGTATGCTGCTGCCAGTTTTTCGGGTATGGGCTTGCCACCCTTGGATGACATCATTTGACTGCATTCTTTGCTCTGGTTGCCCCACAGAAGCCTCTGCATTCAATTAGTCTCCATTTTTCTGAAATACCTCCTGTGATTCCAAAAGCCTAATATGGGAAGCTTCGGATGCATGTGATGAGCCTCCCTGGCAATTAACATAGCAAAAGCATTTAC
The DNA here is from genome assembly GCF_000327345.1 of Myotis davidii. Classification (NCBI taxonomy): domain Eukaryota; kingdom Metazoa; phylum Chordata; class Mammalia; order Chiroptera; family Vespertilionidae; genus Myotis; species Myotis davidii. Next base: position 166,358 of record NW_006284244.1, read on the forward strand.
TAATGTACACTTCAGACCTGCACAAAGGGAAGACTTTCCTGGAATAATGGGCCATAGCTGTGACCACCACATTTTGTCAACAGAACACTTTTAAAAAAATAATTTTTTAAAAGCTGATTTCAGAGAGGGAGAGAAAGATAAGAACATCAATGATGAGAGAGAATTATTGGCTGCTTCCTGCATGCCCCCTACTGGGGATTGAGCCCACAACCCAGGCATGCACCCTGACCAGAATTGAACTGTGACCTCCTGGTTCATAGGTCGACGCTCAACCACTGAGGCACGCAGGCTGGGCATGTCAACAGAACTCTTACAGCACATAAATACTGTATTACATGTGTTTATCCCGAGGTCTAAGAACTGAGATCACTGAAAATCAAATGTAAACGGAAAGTGTTCTTTTCAAACTATGTAAACTTTTCTCTAACTTGAGCTACATGGAGAAGATAAACTCTTGGCCAGGTGGAACCTGTGATTTTTTGCAAGTTGAGCTTTTTCCTGGTACACCCAATTCACTAATTAGCCCATGTTTCCCAAATTAAAGTATGTCCAAAAGGTATTGTTTTCTGAAATAGAAATTAGCATGAAGAATTCTGAAAGGTTTGCAGGGAAGTCTTTTATGGATGTGGCATCCCCACTAATGGTAAACCTTACTGCATTTGGAAGTCTTGTCTGGCAAAGCCATGGGACCTGCCCAGAAGCTCGAGCCGGGTTACCTGAGCCAGGTCACTGTATATTTCCCTGGTCTATGTACACCCGGGTACATATGCAAGCACACTTTTGTTTAACCACCCGTATCATCATTCTGGGGGGTAACAAGCACTTGGGACTTTTGTGAAGCTTTATTCCTCATATAGTTTTACCGATTATGCAGACTTATGATTTGAGCTAGAATACGGCACTTACTCAGACTAAATGCCCGAGATACATCTTTCTACTTCTCCAACACTAGGGAATCATATCCCCTAAGATCATCAACTTGTTAAGACTTTCAACCAAATATTCCAAGAGAGTGTGGAAAGAAGATGAAGAGGAAAGAAGTAGATGGAATTCGATGGGGATGCCTTTTATTTCCCTTCCGACATGGCCCTGGGATATTAAACTGAGGAGCTTAAAGCGCATGTCATCTAGCCTCTTCACTTTCTGAGAAGCCATCAGAGACCCAGGGGCAATGCGGGTGGTCTGGGAAGAGACAAGCTGTCTGTGGAGAGCCCATCGAGAAGACAGACGTGAGGCGAGAGCCCTTTCTTCTAGTTCAGAAAATGAAAGGCAGCAGAAAGCACGCCTGAAAGTCACTGATGCATCTCTAAACTCAAGCTAACAACACCATTAACTCAAGATATCTACACCAACATGCCGGTTTCTGGGTTGCCAAGAAAAACACCAGGTGTACGTTCACCTTGCCAGAAGATGACCCATCGGTTCAGTCAGATCCTGTGGTTACAAAATACTTTAACCTTTAATCTGACTGCTAAGAGCTAGGATGCCGTCAGTCTTTTCCGGATTCATAATTTTATTTGAATGTCTCTTGCCAATAAAATATAATTTTTAAAAACGGAAGTTGCACAATGGATAATATGTTTGAAACCAGACCTAAAGCACAGCGATGAAGGATGGACTGATGATCTCAAAGTCCGAAGAAGATCCCAAAGCCTTATGTGTAAGGACCATGCTCACGATCAAGTTTAAGACATTTAGTCTTCATCATACTCTCTGTTAATTATTCACATGGCAGAATACTAATAATGTGGCTGGATTACCCTGTCAATGCTACATAATTATTTTATTTAAACCAATAATTGTTTTACTACATAGGCAACGAAAACATGCACTATCAATGCAATTTTGAAATATACCCTAATTATAGATGTAAGAACACTATAGTAAAATGAAACAACTATAAAAGCCGCAATAACATTGAGCAAACATTTAAGAGTCCAATTTGATGATCCTTCTCTTTCATTTTCAGATTTGTATTTGGCCTAATAAGCAGACAATCAATATGACAGTGTTAGAAAGAAAATAAACACATAGCAAGACCAAGCTCCAAGCAGACTGCCGAAGTCCCATTAGGCCTGCCTGGGAGCTACTGACATGACCGATACATACACACAGAAGGACCAGACACAAGGCAGCCGGAGTCCCCGCCACACAGTGACCGCCACTCGGCTGCTAGCCCAGGGCAGGCGGCCACATCGCAGACAGTGCCTCTGTGTAGGTCCCTGGTAACCCAACCAGATTCTCCCATGGGGATCACTTTCTCAAGTAAACTGGTCTTTGGGATTTTAAACATCTAGTATTCACCCTTAAGAACTTCCCTCCTAACACTTGTTATCAGTGAACTTGTCATCCTGAACTTCTCCACCTGACTGCCAGACCCGCCATCTGTGCTAAGGCTTTTGGGAAATTCTGCAGGTGCCCTTGGTGTACATTTTCAAGTGGTAATATCACCCTGCATCTCCATGTGGGCTGAAGAGAAAAACACAGTGCCCGGCCAGCGTGGCTCAGTGGTTGAGCATCAACCTATGAACCAGGAGGTCACAGTTTGAGTCCTGGTCAGAGTACACGCCCAGGTTGTGGGCTCGATCCCCAGTGTGGGGCGTGCAGGAGGCAGCTGATCAACAATACTCTCTCATTGATGTTTCTCTCTCTCTCCCTTTCCCTTCCTCTCTGAAATCAATTAAAAAAATTAATAAAAAAAATCTTTTTTAAAAACACACACAACCCAGTTGGAGTCAGGAGATCCTATGATATCTATGCCTTTGGAAAGTCACAGCCTCTCTTCACTAGGTTTTAAAAATCTGTGTATCAAGAGGTAAGGACACCTGCCCTGCCCACCTCCCCTCCTGGGATGTAGCAAAAGTCCTGGTATTTTTACATGAATAAGACTTGGCTTTCATAAATAGCATTGGGTTTCACAAGTCTCAACCTTGACATGCTTGTGACGGGCCTAGATTTAGACTTTTCTAAATCTCTAAATATGAAACAATTCCAAGTAACTTTTCAGATTCTATCATTTATGTGTACCCTGAAGCAAGGAAGTTGACCTCCACGGGGAAAAACCTGGCAGCCTCACACATGGGGTGGCTTCTCTGGGCATCTATCACTCCGCTGGACAGTTCTGGGAAAGCAGGAGACAAACCGATATGAAACGGAATCATTTCGTATGTTTGCAAACTGACAGCTCCTGCTGGCTGTGTATGAAGAGGGGCCAAGGAATGCTTGGGCTTGGACCACTGCCGCCCTATCCCTAGATGATTTTTCTGCCTTTGAGAGAGATTTGCAACGTCTGATGTACCACTATCTCATGCAAATAAAAGCTTGGGGAAGGCGAGGGCCAACTCCTTATCTACTGTCCCTGGGTATCTTGCAGTCACTTGCCTGGACAGATTTATAGTTGCTGGTGTGGACAGTATGTGCTCAAACATTCGGTTACATAACACAATGGTGTGACATGTGAGTACATTTGGACGCATTTTGTCTCTTAATAAGTGCCTAAAATAGATCTTTTTAAAAAAACCCGCATGTCACCTTTCATATAAATACAGCCATTTATAGTTATGAAGACACATTAAAAAAATGAGGCTCTACCAAGGAAAACCGCAAGTTTTTCCAACTCCAGTTCTGAATTAGTTCATTTGTGGTTTTACGGGGATAGGCTTTGCTTCAATATTGTCATGGGGCAGGTTTCCAAAACGTAATCAAATGAGAGGATCTTTATGCCACTGTCAGACACTGAGCATCACCTGTTGTCACTTTCTCCTTTCCCTGGGGGGCAAAGTCATCTGCCCCCAAAGCTTTACCACTGGTGTTGATAATTCCCAAATCACTGATCTCCTTCCAGAGTGTGAGACTTAGATTTCTAATTGCCTCCTGGACACCTCCCCTTGGTATGTGCAAAGCCCAACTTGCCTTGCCTTCAGGACTCCTCCGCCTCCTGTCCCGACCTCTGTGAATGGCAGCCCTATCTGCCCAGCTGGCAGGATCCTGAGAGTTATGCTTGATGCATCCCCTCCCTGACCCTTCATGTGCCATCAAGGCCAAGTGCAGTTGATTCTATCTTCTAACTTTCCCCAGAATCCAACCACTTTGTTTAGTTCCTTTGCCTCTAACTTAGTTGGTGCCATTAATGCCTACTTCCTGCATTATTGTAACCACCCTAACTGGTTTCCCTGTGTCCCAGCTGACTGCCTGCAGTGTGCTAACCCACTAGGCATGACAAAGTCGAAGCAGAAGACATCTTTGTTGTCTTCAACAAAGACATAACCTGGTAGGAATGAGGTTTGAATTACGTAGTCATTGGAGAATAATACAAAAGAGCATATAATTAGGAGTTGTTTCACAGTCTAAAAGTCAACCTTAATATTAGAGAGATGAGGTTAACTCTGAAATAATAAGCAATAGAATAACTGGCATTCAGGTTCTGTTTTAGGGACTATACATGCCAGAGCATTTCAGAATAGGGAGAGATTAACATGATGAAATTTCTGGACAAATGTGTATGAAGTTTATTACAGTAGTCACTCAACAAACACCATACATCTCCTAAGTGCTGGGCCTTGCTGCACATAAGTGACAAATAAAGAAAGAAGAGTATGACAGTTCCTCTTCTCAAGAGGTGAACAGGTTATAGAGGTCCAATGCACTGTGGATGTTGAGTCAGAATTCCACTTTAGGCTGACCCGGAGTGTACCGATCACCAGCTAAATTCAGGCATCTCCTCTCCCAGGTGACTGTTTCACACCTTCTCTTTCTTCAAACTTCCCTCAGACACTCATTCTCAGCTGATGACCCCGCTTCCTATTCTCTGAGAAAATAGGCGCAAGCAGTGGAGAACAAGCTCCCATGGCCACTTCCATCCTCTCCTTCCTGTATCCTGGCCCAGGCACTGCCTTCTTCCCAGGACTCCAGAAGAACTACCCCAGTGCTTGTTGCCAAGGCAGAGCACCCAGCCATCTCAAGGCTGTCCCTCCCACAACTGTCCCCATCTTTCCTGACCCTTGGAGAGATAAGCTCAAGCCCTTTATCTATTGTTCTTTATATATATATATATAATTTGTAAAGACTTCAGAGAGGAAGGGAGAGGGAGAGATAGAAACATCAATGATGAGGGAGAATCATCGATTGTCTGCCTCCTGCATGCCCCCCACTAGGAACTGAACTGCCACAACCCGGGCATGTGCCCTGACCAGGAATCGAACCTGTGACCTCCTGGTTCATAGGTCAGTGCTCAACCACTGAGCCACGCTGGCAGGGCTCTGTTATTCTTAGACAGCTCCTCAGTCCCTTGCTGGAGTACTGACCACCCTAACTGGGTGGTCAGGGACTGGTGAAGATGGCACATACCCGAGTATTTGGTGTTACAAGAGTATTTGGTTTGCTGCAAAGATAAACAACAGCATCAGTACTCATGGACTCCTGTTGACTCACTGCCACTCAGCCTGATTTCCTCTCACTGAATCTCAGCCCGACCTCTAATGTGGCATTATTCCCCTTAGCCTCCCCAGCTTTATTTCCCCCACATAGCACATAATTCCACCTGGAGCGCTAGATGTTCAGATTATTCTGTTTACAAGTTGTCCCTGGAATAAAGGCTCTATGAAGGCAAGGAATTTTGCATATTTGTCTGTCTAGGTCACTACTTTATTCCTGGAGTCTTAGCCAGGACTCAGGGACAGGACATGTCAACAACATTTGCTGTATGAATGACGCCCTGGCCTGATCGTTTCTGATCTGTGCGACTCTGGGCTGATCACATAAACTGTCCCAGAATCTCCCTTTCCTCCTTTTGAAGGGAGGGGCGCTGACAGAACTTACTCAGCGGGATTGTGGTGAGGGTTAACCGACAGAGTGTGGTGAACATTTCAGTACGTTTTCTGGTACAAAGTAAGTGGTCAACGAATGGCACTTATTATATGGTTATTTAAAATACAATAATTATACATTAGCACCCAAGTTTACCTGAAGTCTGTCCACTCCCTAATTGGTACTTGTTGGGGAATTTGGTGAACTGGCACCGGGAAGAAAAATAAAATGCCTATACATTTGCTTTCCTTCTATTACCAAAGATGCCATTTAAAACCTACCCTTGGCTTTAACAAAATGAAGATACAACTAAGTAGTGCTGATGTCTCGGTCCAGGTTCTGTAGCAAAAAAAATGATGTTTAGGAAGGAAATCATGACAACTGACGGGCAGCTCCCATCGCCTGGCTGTCCAACAGAAGCCCCACAGCTGACTGACAACTGGCCAAACATCCGTCCCGTTTCCCATGTCCTGCCCCCTCTTCTCTTTCCCCTCTGTTGCCATGAGGCCAGCTACTGCTGGGATCCCCCTCCCCACAGCTCTGTCGGACCGGGTGGGGTCTCTGTTAGCATAAGGGGAGTATGAAAGGAAATGTATCTCTGTGTACCTTTATTTTCCCTTCGGGGTTTAAATGGAAAAAGAGAAGGTGGGGTCCTATTTGCCATTGTTGCTGGGATTCAAAACCATTAAAAAATAATCAGGTTGGAGCTCTGAGTGCATTTTCCCACAAAAAAACACGTTATATATAGTGGCTCAAGGCTAAGGTGCTATTAATAAAACAGAATACTTCAGCGCTGATTTCTGGGCAGTGCTGGGAGCCTCACCGTGAAGTGTGCCATAGCTGCAAGGAGAAAGTGTGCTCAGAGTGCCTGGCAACCAATGTACGAATCCACAGTCAGGATCCAAACGTCTGAAAGCTGAGAGCTGCTTGCTAATTCTCAGATTCTTATGGATGAAGGTCCTGGGGTACGTCATTTCTGTGGGAACGAGGTCCCTGATCCCAGTTCTACGACATGACATCAGAAATGGGGTGGGCCTACCTCGCAGCATTTTGTGACAACTCAAGGCGATCAGGACTGCGATGCACCCAGCAGAGCCTGGTTAGGGACAACTGCTGAACAAAGTTTAGTTCTCTTCCTCCGTTGGTAAAACTTCAGAGTCTATTCCTTTTACTTGGTTTTGTGTGCCTTCCTAAGAATCTAATTTTGAACACTTCTATATGGAAAAAACATTGCAAAGTTATGCCAACAGAAACCAGAAAACGGTCATTTGCGCATTTCTTCTGGCTGACACACCTTGTCTGCAAATGGCAGTTGCTCCCGCAGGAGGAAACCTTTTCCGTCCAATAAGCCTTTCCGCCTCCCGGGAGTCCGTGCCAAACTGTGAAAGTCACCCTCTTCGCTTACCATAGCGGTGGAGCCTTGGCAGTGGGGCCAGCGCACATTCAGCGGGAGACGCAGAACTGACATTAACTAACCACCCCACATCTTCGGTTTGTTTCCTTGTAGTCATCATCCAAAATACACAAGTAAGAGAGCCTCACCTAACTGGATGGCTTATGTTAACAATCACGGTTAACCCTAAAGCACAGAACCCTTAAGGCAACTGTGATTTACTGCTCGGGAAGCGATCTGTGCCTTTCCTAGTGGATGGGGCTGGGCAGACAGCTGTGCCTACCACTGGTTTCAGAATGGGGCGTCTCCCCTGCTGCCACCTCAGGCTTGCCTTACTCCCATTTTATCTCCATGCCTTTCCCACCAGACTGGGCTACTGCTTTCCACTCATAAAGTCTCCTTGGATGAGACCTTTCTCATCTACCATCTCTTACTGTTTTTCCTTTGACAAAATCTGATACAGACCATCCTTGTTTAAAAAATAAATAAATAATAAAAAGCCTGGTATTAGTGTAAGCTCTCAGAGACTTTCTAGGGCCAAAAAAACCCAGGACACAGAACTAGGCAGAACCTAGTACCTCAATTTTATTATGATCCTGGACAAAATTCTTATTTTCCCTATACCTCTCTTTAAAATCTGGTAGAGTTCCATTTCTTGTTCTCAATATTACTGGAATGAGCTAATAAGTGTAATGTACTGGGAAGACTTTCAAAGAAGAGTTTAGGACTCTTTTAACATATTCCTAAGTTTTAAAAGTGTATACTTAGGATCTATCCCCTTTCCCCATTTACTTGAAGAAGAGAATTATTTTGCAAGATATTAAATAGTAGGTAATTTTAGAAGTACAGTGAACTGTGCTACCCAATGCTTATCTGGATCTTTTGAAATAAATGCTGAAGGAGCATGATACATTTTGATATGAAATTGTTTATGTGGAAATATACATGAAAGAAAAGACACTGTCTAGCATATATTTTTACAGTTCTCCATAATTGTTAAGTAATCTGGAAAGCGGTGTGTATGTTTGGGGAGCAGAGGGGGGAGGACCAACAATTGTTTTGACAATTCATAATTGAACAAATGAATAACTTCCTCTTGAAATGATGACGTTTAGCACCTTGAGCAGTGTAGACTCCTTGATAATTTCCAGGAAATGCATTGTAATTCATTACTTATCTAGTTGTCTCAAATATAGTAGAATATAACATTTACTAGAGTCTAGGCCAGGGGTGGGCAAACTTTTTGACTCGAGGGCCACAATGGGTTCTTAAACTGGACCGGAGGGCCGGAACAAAAGCATGGATGGAGTGTTTGTGTGAACTAATATAAATTCAAAGTAAACATCATTACATAAAAGGGTACCATCTTTTTTTTTTATTAGTTTTATTCATTTCAAACGGGCCGGATCCAGCCCGCGGGCCATAGTTTGCCCACGGCTGGTCTCGGCAAAATATATTTTAGGGGGGAAAAGACCAACTATCCTCAAAAGAAGTACAAATACTGTAACTGTTCTACATTAAAGTTTTAAACATCAGCCACAATACAAGATGTAAGTAGTATTCATTTTTTATTCTCTCTGAAAAATTTTACGAAGTCAACTAAAACCCAGAGCCCACAGGCTCTCCTGCAGCACACCAGGGCTCCTCTCCCCAGGACGGCTACCTATTGTTTACCAAGTCAGCATCCTCACCTGAGACAGACTGAGCATTCAGTTAGCACACCATTCAAAGCAGGTGCATCATACCTGCGGCCTGTATCATACCATACTATGATTCATGGATTTCAACAGTCACAAAAAATAAAGCGACATTATTCTCAACCACCTACCCATTCTCTTCCTGCAGAGCATCAAGTTTTCACACTGCCACAGAGATGGTTAGGGTGTTGGCATATTTTGTTGTTCATTGCACATCTCTAATTTCCTATTTATGGATGTGGTGTCGGCACTGGGCAACCTATCCTGATGCTTATTCTAAAGACAAAAATTTAAATAAATTGTATGAATATATAATACTAAGTGGGATAAATAAAACATAAAGCTTGGGAGTTGAAAAAATATGTTGATTACATAGCTCTTGCCTATTCATCATACATAGTTCAAGGATGTACTAACCACGTAACTTCCTCTCTCTTAAGGCATAACTCTTATGATCACTCTAAGGCACAAGGGTACAAGGTACTTCAAACTATCTCTTATATCAATCAATAGAAACAGATTAGAGGAAAAATTTCCTCAAACCTCTTCTCACCGAATCAAAGCCTGCCAGGTCTTGAGGAAAAGAATACTCTCTTTCCTTGGGATGTAAAAAAACTGATGCCTTTTCATTGAGGTCGAAGCAACCAAACCAAACTCCCTGGACAATCAACTGGCCAGTTTTCCTTTGGTGTTAGCTATTGAGACAGTTCTGACTGGAGCCTTCACCACACACACCATGAAAACATCCTTAAAGGCAAAACTTAGCAGTTTCCAGAGTTGGTGAGACCATTGCTAAGTCTAGTCCATGTCTGCCTTTCTCACGCCTGTTCTCTGTGACTGCAAATCAAAATGTGGAACCAGCTAGCGCAGGACTCCTAAAGACTCCCGGGTCTGACGGGTGAATGAATGCACAGGGTCCTGGTGTCTGGCTTGCAGCCTGAAGACCAGCGACAGAGTGTGACTGGTTCAGGCCTGCTAAAGCAAAACCTGGCCCTGCAGGATGGGGAGACGCCTGCACCCAAGGAGACCCTGCCACTGCTCCTCCCCTCCAACCCCCCCCTTCCCGGCCTGCACCCCCTTTGGTCCCCGTGCAAAAGTCCCAACCTGGCTCCGGGCTCAAGTGACCCAATTTTCCTTTTGAGAGTCCTGGACCACTCACCACTCGGGAAAGACATGCCCCCCAATGTTAAATAAGGCAAACGAGAGGAGCCCCAGCCCCAGGTTAGCGAGGGCCGGCCAGGGTGCTCGCAGAATCCCTGCAGTCAGAATCCGTGCAGTCGGCTGCTAACACTGCAGCCACGTCCTTGTCCGACCCGCACCCCCCACCCAGAGCCAGGGTGCCGAGCCGGGGCTAACAAAGCCGCAGCGACCACAGGGCAGGGGTGGAACTGAGCAGCAAGCCTGGAACCCGCACCTACGGTGTGCTGGCCACCGCCCCCCCTACCGGCCGGGGAGACGGGGAGAGTCCCCCAAGTCACACACAAACTTTCTTTGAGTGGCGCCAAGGTGGGTGCACTCTTCCTAAAGAAAGGAGGGTGGGTTCGGAGAGGGGCTTGGCTGGGGATGGATGGACCCCTCCTTCCCCCACCAGCTGCCAGGGAATGAGATCATCCCCCCGCCCCCCCCCATCTCTGCCAGCCCCGCTTGGTCTGCCCTCCCAAGCCAGGTCTGACTCCTCGACGAGAGGGGCCAGGATGAAAGGAGGGATGATGGGCTCAGCAAAGTTAGAGGAGCGGGAGGGATCACTCGTGGCAGCAAAGCATCCCCAGTCCCGACCCTGTTGTGATGCCCAGTTCCCATCTGGAGCTCAGCTTTCCGTGGTGCGTGCTCAGATCAGACCCGGGGAGGGAGGCAGCTCTGCGAGGGGACCGTCGGCGGGTGGAAACTCTATTTACAAGCCACCCCCCTACCCCCCAACACATCCACTCTTCCCCTTTAGAGCCCTCCCACCCCCAACTCTTTGCAACCTGCACCCTCCACCCCCTTTAATTCATCCTCTTCTACCAGCCAAGGGGCTGGCTCCCCAGCCTACCTCGGGTCTCAGGGCCTCGCCAGGCGCTCCCCAATCCCAGGTCGCACAGCCTCTGGGGCTGAGGCGCCGGCAGGTACCGGGCTATATACCCGCCGTGACTCAGTGAGTCTCGGGAAAAGCTTTTGCCTGCGGCCCTTCAAAATAAGAGTCTCAGCCGGGCCGAGAGGCCAGCGGAGCAGGAGAAAAGGAGGCGTGGCTCAGCCTCTGGAAGCCGCAGGGGCCTCGCTCTGGCTACCCTGCCCCCTACCAAGCCCCGCCCTTTGCATCTTTCTGGTCTCCAGCCCCTTCCTGGCCAGCCAAGTGATGAATTGGGCTTTCCCCACAACTTTCAAAAATTGTTAACGGGAAAGCATTGAACTTTTTTTTTTTTCTAGATCAGTGGAGATGTTGGCTGCATGTTAGGATGAGTTGTGATTGTGGGTGAGTGTGTGTGTGTGTGTGTGTGTGCGCTTCCCCTCTATAGACTAAAAAGTAGTGTTCAATAAATCTGACTCCTGGGCAGCACTGAGAGCAAAGGAATGAAAGCTCTCAGTGGAATGGAAGAGTCTTGAAGGAATGACAAGGCGGGGCGGGGCGAGGCGGGCGGGTGGGAGATTAGGGATCAGGGTGGGGAGGGTCCAGCTCCTTGGGCTGCTCACATTTAACCTGGGCACCCAGGATTGGCAGGTATCAAGAAGAATGACTGTGCAGCACTTGAAGGGAAAAGCACAAATAATCATTTGGTACACTTTAAAAAAAAAGAAAGAAAGAAAGAAAGAAAGAAAGAAAGAAAGAAAGAAAGAAAGGATCACTTCTAGATTTCCATTGATCGGTGTATCAATGAGTAACTGAATTCAGGAGCCCTCAGGGTATGAAGTGTAGTATTCTGAGTTAGCAACTTCTTAGGAACGCTGTCCTTATCCCCCGTTCTTCTATCATAAACTAGAGGCTCTGAGTCACTTGTTTTGACTTACTACAATGGGGATTTCTGAAGGAGTGTTTTAAAGGAAGACATTGACTCATTGATTCCAAAAGTTAGATTCCTGTGTAAAATTTGTCAATGGTGTGGGCTTAACCCTATGTCCAGATCAGCAACTTTTCCCTTTCACACATTCGGTGAAGGACACTCCTCGCTCTGTGCATAATCCCCCCATGGTTGGGTTAGGGCACTGTATGACAGTCATTTCTGTCCTGTTTGTCCCACAGAGTGTGCCCCCTCACCACTGGGACCAATTCTCTTTTACACACAATAAACTGTCAATAAAGTGAACGAAAGCTAATACCTAACATTTACTGAACACCTACTGTTGTGCCAGGACCGTCTGCCCCATGGTCACCAAGTACATGCCAATAAATGCCGACGAGATTGGAATAGCTAGGAGACTACGCTTAAATGGTCTAGTAATTTTATCCCTACTTTCATCATTAACATCAGCCAGCCTGGCCCTCTCTTCTGAAATAGCGTCATTGATTTTTAGCTTAAAATTATGTCTATAAAGCCCTGACCGGCTTGGCTCAGTGGATAGAGAGTCGGCCTGCGGGCTGAAGGGTCCCGTGCTCGATTCCTGTCAAGGGCATGTACCCTGGTTGCGGGCACATTCCCAGGTGGGGGTGTGCAGGAGGCAGCTGATCGATGTTTCTCTCTCATCGATGTTTCTAACTCTCAATCTATCCCTCTCCCTTCCTCTCTGTAAAAGATCAATAAAATATATTTTTTAAAAATTGTCTATAAAATATTTAAACAATGACTCCAAAGTGGACATCTCTCTGTAATTTGACCTTTAGAGATAAACATTGTTAACACAGTCTGCTCTTTTAGACTTTTGTATATGTATTTAAATACATATTTAAAACATAGATTAGATCATCATTTATATACAGTTCTGTAACTTACTTTTTTTAACTTACAATATATAGTAGCCAGGCATAATACAAGGCATTATCATTTTTAAAATTTTTGAGATGGTGATAGGTAAAAAACTTTGTGCTTCACTGTGTAACTTCGCTTATCTTTGAACTTTCAGTTGCTCATTCTGTGTTCAATGACCATTAGGGCAGCAGAAAGGCATTGCTTGGAGCAGTGCAGGGTTTTCTCGTAGACTGCAGTGTAACACTGAAGAAAGAAGCCTAAAAACAGTTGTATCATATGGCCCAGAAATTCCATTTCTGGGTATTTAGCCAAAGGAAACGAGAACATTAATGTGAAAAGATATACGCACCTCTATGTTCAATGCAGCATTATTTACATAGTCAAAATATGGAAGCAACCTAGGTGTCCATCAATAGATGAATGGATAAAGAAGATGGGATACACACACACACACACAATGTGAGACACACACACACACACACACACACACACACACACACAGGAATATTATGCAGCAATACAAATGAATGAAATCTTGCCATTTTCAACAATATAGGTAGATCTAGAAGGTATTATGCTAAGTGAAATAAGTCAGGCAGAGAAAGACAAATCTCATATTGTTTCATTAATATGCGGAATCTAAAATCAAAACAAACTCATTAGAAACAGACACCAAAGGGATGGTTACCAGAAGGGAGGGGAGGATGGTTGAAAAAGAAGAAGGAGAATAGAGTCAATAATATTGTGATAAAGTTACATGGTGCCGGATGATTGCTCGAATTAGTGGGGTGATCACATTTTAAGGTATAAAAATGTCGAATCACTATATTATACACCTGAAATCAATATAACCAATGTAAGATTGTATACCAACTACACTTAAATAAAAATAAATTTTAATAACATAAAATGAGTTAGGACTTAGTGGTCTGTACCATTAACTGTGGAACTCTGGAGCTTTCTTGTTCCCACAACAATGGCATTAATTTTACAAATTTTATATTACAGTTCTTAAAATTTTGTGGTTTTATGATTAAGAAGTCCATTGTCAACATAAGCACAGAAAGAATAAAACAGATAAGCATGAGCAACTGCCACCTTGAGTGTTTACATACCACAAGAGTGTGTCTAGGACAGAATAGACTGGGAGAGTTGATTCACTGCCAGAAAATTTCAATTACCCAATTCCTTCAAAAGAAGGATGACCCATCAGATGTGCCATCGCTGCCTTTTTCCTACCACCGCGGCCCATAAAGAAGCATTCATGTGGACCAGTTTCCATTTCTCAGAGCTCAAATCCAGGAAGACTTAACACATTAAGCGTCCAGCCTGTTTTGTCTTCCAGACGGAAAGTATAGTGTCAGTCACCGGTGACTGACAGGGTGCTTAATGTGTTAAGGAACTGGTGCAAAACACTAAATATTATAATGCTTTCAACTCTTAAAGATGTATACATAAAATAAAACAGAACCAGAGATATAGAAGCATGGAACAGACTGGCAAATTTCAGAGGGAAGATAGGGGTGAGGGTGGGTGGCAGGGGGGTGATTAACCAGCAAAATTATATGCATAGCCCCGTGGACACAGACTATAGAGTGGTGAAGGTCTGGGAGAGGTGGGTATGGGGTTGAAGAGGGTGAATGGGAAAAAATTCCACAAACAAACAAAGGGGACATCTGTAATACTTTCAACAATAAAGATAAATTTTAAAAAAAGATATATGCATGAAACATGGGAGGCATGGATTCATCTTAGCTATTGCTTTGGCAAATCCCAGAATTCTTATCAGTAGAAGCATTGATAGTTCAGAACATCAGCCAAGCTTGAAAAAGAACACTCTATCCTCTGTGCACCCTGCAGATTCTGATCAAGAACCTTCTCTGTAGATTGCTCTGTCTTCATTCTCTCTCATCTAAAACGCAGAGTTCTGAGATTTTAAGGTAAGATGACAGGGGTGGTGAATGCATATGCTCCAGGCTGTGCCCATGGGGTCCCTCCAGCCTCACCGGAAATGTCTGGCAGAGGGTCTGTTTTAGAACTTCCACCTCTAGCTTCACCATTACATGCTTTGGCTCACTAACCTAGAGCTTCATATGTATATGTATCAGTTTAATTTGAGATGAAGTAATTTGCTCAATTTTCTACTTATTCACAGAGGAGGGTGTAATGGGTGAAAGTAATCCTTCAAATCATCCCTTTATTCTCTTTTCATATTCTCTCTCACAAATGAAAAGAGTGAAACACAGGCGGTTAAAAACTAAACAACAAAAGACAACTGAAGACAAATGGTATTCATGGAATAGATGTAGATATAAATATATAGCTATACAGATATAATTGCTGGAGATAATACTCAGTACCTATCTTAAAATCGCTCATCATAGGTAATACTATTTTATAAAGTGGACAGTATTAGCAAATCAAATAAATGGCTTCTTGTCCAGTGTCCTTTAGAAAAACT
>NW_006284244.1:181671-183196 GCF_000327345.1 Myotis davidii
GGCTGTTACTACTTATTTCCTCAGAGTGAACTATGGTGTATGTAACAGATGTTCTAATATCAATTTAGTATAAGATTCTACTTCCATTCACTCTGGTGATTTGATACTATAATTATTTTTAATCCTTATCCGAGGAAACTTTTTCCACTGATTTTTTTTAGAGAGAGTGGAGGAGGGGGGAGAGAGAAACATTGATGTGAGAGAGACACATTGATTGGTTGCCTCCAGTTCACACCCCAACGAGAGCCGGGGATTGACCGGGCCCTTGTTCAGAATTGAACCTGAGACCCTTTGGTCTGCAGGCTGACGCTCTAACTACTGACCCAAACTGGCCAGGGCTGATGTTATTTTTAAAAACTTGTTGATTTACTTCCTGCTATATTTTTTAACAGGTACAGAATCTAGGTTTAATGGCCTGAATATTACATTTTGAAGGGCACCCAACCATATTCAGTAAGTAAGAATAAGGCTAGAAAAATAGTAATTACAGATTTTACCTGGCATTGGATCCAACTAATATTATTTTGGGCAAAATGTTTCTGAGAATAGAATGTCTAAGATCAGCTTTTATTCTTTTTTTAATGAGCACTTTTTAAAAATCTTGGACCACCTTGAATGTGACTCTTTGTAATTAACAGCAATATTTTATATGGGACATTTGTTTCTATAGCAACAACTACCAAATTGTTATAATTAAAGTGAGACACCTTTTAAAAGTAAAAATGTGGGTCTTCTCAAGAGGCTAAGTAAGCACTGTGCATTATCTGATCATGAATACAGACTCTCAGGGGAGGAGGGACAGGGCAAACTTCCAAGGACAATTTATACTTTCAACATAAAAGCAAATTAATGTATTCCACTGGCCAAGGTAAGTTTCTGGCTCTGGTTTGTACATAACTTTTTATTAAGAGAGGGGAGAAAGGGTTGGGGAAAGAGAAAATGGAACTGTTTGTGCTGGTCTAAGTGTGACTAGAACCCAGAGGACAGAAAATGCGATGCAGAGGGAACATGACAAGCAGAAGGTCTGCCGCTGTGGAATGTAAAGAGAACGCATGGGATTGTAAACAAAAGGACAGGCTGCGTTCGTGAGAGCAAAGGAAGCCCTGACCCTCAACAGCTCCAGAGGAACCAGAACACCAGGGCCAGCAGGGCCTGCAGAGAGAATCGAGAGGAAAGGCGTCCTGCAAAGAGCCTGGGCTTGGGGGCCAGACAGACTGGGGTCCAGCGAAGGCTGTTTCCATGACCTTAAACTCACAGAGCTTTTGTCTTCTTATCTGTAAAATGGAGGTAAAGGTTTGGACTACGGTTGAGAAGATAAAGCGAGAGGCTGCCTATGCAGCGCCTAACATACTGTTTGGTATGTAGCAAGTAGGGGCTAGTTTTTTCTCCCCTTTTTAATTTATATACGTTTATAAATGTATATACTTAAAGTATCTCAGGATACACACACACACACACACACACACACACGTATTTTTTTTTTGAGAGAGAGAGAGACACGTCGATGTGAGAGATTGGTTGCCTC
>NW_006284244.1:184065-186520 GCF_000327345.1 Myotis davidii
TCATAAACACCTTGAGTGTTTACATACCACAAGAGTGTGTCTAGGACAGAATAGACTGGGAGAGTTGATTCACTGCCAGAAAATTTCAATTACCCAATTCCTTCAAAAGAAGGATGACCCATCAGATGTGCCATCGCTGCCTTTTTCCTACCACCGCGGCCCATAAAGAAGCATTCATGTGGACCAGTTTCCATTTCTCAGAGCTCAAATCCAGGAAGACTTAACACATTAAGCGTCCAGCCTGTTTTGTCTTCCAGACGGAAAGTATAGTGTCAGTCACCGGTGACTGACAGGGTGCTTAATGTGTTAAGGAACTGGTGCAAAACACTAAATATTATAATGCTTTCAACTCTTAAAGATGTATACATAAAATAAAACAGAACCAGAGATATAGAAGCATGGAACAGACTGGCAAATTTCAGAGGGAAGATAGGGGTGAGGGTGGGTGGCAGGGGGGTGATTAACCAGCAAAATTATATGCATAGCCCCGTGGACACAGACTATAGAGTGGTGAAGGTCTGGGAGAGGTGGGTATGGGGTTGAAGAGGGTGAATGGGAAAAAATTCCACAAACAAACAAAGGGGACATCTGTAATACTTTCAACAATAAAGATAAATTTTAAAAAAAGATATATGCATGAAACATGGGAGGCATGGATTCATCTTAGCTATTGCTTTGGCAAATCCCAGAATTCTTATCAGTAGAAGCATTGATAGTTCAGAACATCAGCCAAGCTTGAAAAAGAACACTCTATCCTCTGTGCACCCTGCAGATTCTGATCAAGAACCTTCTCTGTAGATTGCTCTGTCTTCATTCTCTCTCATCTAAAACGCAGAGTTCTGAGATTTTAAGGTAAGATGACAGGGGTGGTGAATGCATATGCTCCAGGCTGTGCCCATGGGGTCCCTCCAGCCTCACCGGAAATGTCTGGCAGAGGGTCTGTTTTAGAACTTCCACCTCTAGCTTCACCATTACATGCTTTGGCTCACTAACCTAGAGCTTCATATGTATATGTATCAGTTTAATTTGAGATGAAGTAATTTGCTCAATTTTCTACTTATTCACAGAGGAGGGTGTAATGGGTGAAAGTAATCCTTCAAATCATCCCTTTATTCTCTTTTCATATTCTCTCTCACAAATGAAAAGAGTGAAACACAGGCGGTTAAAAACTAAACAACAAAAGACAACTGAAGACAAATGGTATTCATGGAATAGATGTAGATATAAATATATAGCTATACAGATATAATTGCTGGAGATAATACTCAGTACCTATCTTAAAATCGCTCATCATAGGTAATACTATTTTATAAAGTGGACAGTATTAGCAAATCAAATAAATGTCTTCTTGCCAAGTGTCCTTTAGAAAAACTACCATTACAAGGATACATTGTCCAACTATGTTTTTGTAACATATAAATGAAAGCCAAAAATCTAAATTTTTTACTCCTTTTATTTACACACTATTCATGCAAGGGGCCCAGCCCTCGGAGCCCAGGCTTCATCCGGAAGGTTGTCAGGAAGGACATCCAGAAGGTCGTTCGGCTGTCCAGTCTAATTAGCACTTTTATTATTATAGATAGCAGTAAAAGGCATTTTGCTTAAAATAATATTTTAATGAAAATTACAAAAACTTGTGATGTTTTTAGAAGATTCTTGGCTTCTGGAGTGGTGCATTCTTTATTAGGGGCTGTTACTACTTATTTCCTCAGAGTGAACTATGGTGTATGTAACAGATGTTCTAATATCAATTTAGTATAAGATTCTACTTCCATTCACTCTGGTGATTTGATACTATAATTATTTTTAATCCTTATCCGAGGAAACTTTTTCCACTGATTTTTTTTAGAGAGAGTGGAGGAGGGGGGAGAGAGAAACATTGATGTGAGAGAGACACATTGATTGGTTGCCTCCAGTTCACACCCCAACGAGAGCCGGGGATTGACCGGGCCCTTGTTCAGAATTGAACCTGAGACCCTTTGGTCTGCAGGCTGACGCTCTAACTACTGACCCAAACTGGCCAGGGCTGATGTTATTTTTAAAAACTTGTTGATTTACTTCCTGCTATATTTTTTAACAGGTACAGAATTTAGGTTTAATGGCCTGAATATTACATTTTGAAGGGCACCCAACCATATTCAGTAAGTAAGAATAAGGCTAGAAAAATAGTAATTACAGATTTTACCTGGCATTGGATCCAACTAATATTATTTTGGGCAAAATGTTTCTGAGAATAGAATGTCTAAGATCAGCTTTTATTCTTTTTTTAATGAGCACTTTTTAAAAATCTTGGACCACCTTGAATGTGACTCTTTGTAATTAACAGCAATATTTTATATGGGACATTTGTTTCTATAGCAACAACTACCAAATTGTTATAATTAAAGTGAGACACCTTTTAAAAGTAAAAATGTGGGTCTTCTCAAGAGGCTAAGTAAGCACTGTGAATTATCTG
>NW_006284244.1:186686-201402 GCF_000327345.1 Myotis davidii
ACACACACACCACACACACGTATTTTTTTTTTGAGAGAGAGAGAGACACGTCGATGTGAGAGATTGGTTGCCTCTTGTCTGCAGCCAGACCGGAGCCAGAGATTGAGCCTGCAACGGAAGTATGTGCCCTTGACCAGAATCAAACCCATGGCCCTTTAGTCTATGGGCTGACTCTTTAACCACTGAGCCAAAACTATATTACAACATATATATATATATACATTATATATATATATACATATATATATACATTATATATATATACATATATATATATACATATATATACATTATATATAGTTTTAGCAAAACACAGTATTTAGTTAGGAACAGAGTAAAAAATAATTAGCTGAATTTCACTCTGTGCTGACACTCTGCCAATCACTTCACATGCATTCTCCCATCTTATCTGACTCTACAAGCCATGGGGAAGTATGGCTGTTACCATCATGCCCTCTTCATGGAGGAAGACAGTGAGCACAGATGGGTTAGGTAACTTACCCAAGGACACAGAGCTGTTAAGTGGAGGGGCAATAACATAAATTGTTAACTCCAGAACACACACACACACACACAATATGAAATACTACTGAGCCGTAAGGTAAGATGAAATGCTGCCATTTGTAACAACATGGATGGATCTCGAGAATATCATGCTACGCAAAGTAAGTGAGGCAGAAAAAGTTAAGGACCATATGATTTCACTCATATGTGGGATATAAAACTGAAAGCAAAAAATGAACAAAGAAGAAAAACAAGCAAAAACTCATAAACACCGACAACAGCATGGTGGTTACCAGAGGGAAAGGGGGGGAGGGTAATAAAGAGTAAAAGGGGTTAAATATATGGTAACAGGAGGTTTGACTTTGGGTGGTGGGCACACAATGCAATATACAAATGATATATCATAGAACTGTACACTCAAGACCTATATAATCTCATTAACCAATGCCACCCCAATAATTTAAAAAGTACATATTTATGGGAAGTCCATTAACAATCTCAGGATACTAAGATCTCCATTAGTAGATCGGTAATTTGTTATTGCAAAGTTTTAGTGTGCGTAAAAATGTCTGTGTGACCTGAAATTGTTAAGGCAGCTTTTACGCATGTCCTGCTGCACCCACAGAATAATCTGACTCAGTATTAAGCATCCTTTTCCAAATCAAATGAGTTATGCCGGCTCAGATGGAATCATCCACAGATTCCATGTGGATTACTGAAAGGCATAGTTACAAGTAGGAATTTCCTTTTTACGTGACTCTCCTTAGTAAATGGTGAAATACTGTTATGAGCTGACTGGTTAGTTGAACTTTACCCTGCATAAGAAAAACCTTAAGCTGTGCCTTCTAAATATAGTGACTGATAATGGACTAATATGACATAATCAGTTTAGGATTACACATCTTTACATTTATACTAATTCTAATGGCAATTTATGAAGTTAGGGGTGAGATGATGCATAACTTCCTTTCCAATTTTCTTAATACTATTGCCTTTGGTGATACCATAACAAGGAATCTGTGTTGCACTTCATATAGATTCAGTTGGACACTTCAAAAACAGACAGGTCGGCTATCATTTTATTGTTGCTCCCAGAAACACAGGAAGTAAAACTACCTTGGTAATAGAACTGCTATGGGTGTTGTGGTGGCTTTCTCAGAACGGTCATTTAAATGCAAAGGAAATCATGGACTCCAGCAAGATACAGTTAGGAAACTGCAGTGGTGGGAAGAAGAGAATCAGGCCTATTTTCCCTAACCCTGAAACCTTCCCTCTATCACATCCTTCACATTCTAATCTTGAGCATTCATTCCCTTGAATTCCCTCTGGTTCAAATTAAGGAGATTATGTTACCTAAAGTAGTTTTTTTGCAATAGGGAAATACCTAGCGATTTGCTGGGGTGCTACAATTAAAGGTTTTCTAGCAAAGATATCCAACTACTAAGAGAATTGTTGAGATTATTTTACAGTAAATGATTTTGACACAATAACATATGTAAGCCTACTGTGGAAAGGGAATGTGCAGAGAGAGAGAAGATAGGGAAGTCATATATTCCAATTAAATTTTCTTTAAAAACAGAAATATAATGATGCAATTTACATTAGAAAATTCCCTGGATGTAGATCTTAAGACCTATAAGACAAGATATTTGGTAACAGTAGTTAAAGGAATTAACTTATATGATATATAGTTTATATGATTGACAGGTAAAACAACTGACTTAATAATATTGATACTGCCTGTTATGGGCCCATTAAATGAGTATACTATTTTGCCACTGATGCAATGAAGTACTAGATTTCAAGAGAAAACATTAGGATGTTTACCTAAGATTCCATTAGGTGTGAAAAGTATTCCCATTGTTCCAAAGAATTGAGATTATTCTTGTATCAGTATATCATATTTGTCTCTTTGTTTTTAGTAATATTAGAAAGAGTTGATTAATTTTGAGGTAATTTGAATAATTTATGGGAAATCAAGAGACTCTTCAAATTAAACTTTGGTTTAATCAGTTATATTCAAAGAAACTAGTGGCCTATAAATGTTTTCAAATGACCTTTAGAATATGAAATGAATTGTGGCACATGAATAGAGTTCAAAAAGAGAAGACCACACTGAAGGAAATCAGAGTTGAGCACGAGCTTTAAAAATGTAACTTCTGGCCGAACCGGTTTGGCTCAGTGGATAGAGCATTGGCCTGCGGACTGAAGGGTCCCAGGTTCGATTCCGGTCAGGGGCATGTACCTTGGTTGCGGGCACATCCCCAGTAGGGGGCGTGCAGGAGGCAGCTGATCGATGTTTCTCTCTCATCGATGTTTCTAACTCTCTATCCCTCTCCCTTCTTCTCTCTGTAAAAAATCAATAAAATATATTTTTAAAAAAATGTAACTTCTGAGCAATGTTGACAAAGAAAGATTCAGAAAGTAGAATTCTTAAGGGAAGAAAAAAGAAAGATAGCAACCATAAGTAAAGACTAAATTCAGCCCTGCCCCCTTAAAACCAAGCTCTCTGCAAATCACTATCCCGGTTTCTACAAAACCCCCATTACAGATTGATTTATGAGCAACGGGTATATACACGCTTCAGCTCATTGTTGCCTTTAGTTCATTAGCCCATAAGAGGCAACATCATTGTTCCATCATCATTTGTAGGTGGAACAAGTTAAGCCTGACATAACTTTGGTGTCATTGTTCCCTTGTTTGTTTGCCCACTGTATGACACTCAGCAAAACCTTGTGTCCCAGCGATGGATAAACTGGTCTGACAATTGCCTCCATTTTCCAGTTGACTCTACTTTTGAGAACAAAGGCACAGTCTTTCAGCATCACTGAGGAATTAATTTTGGATTTGGTCACCTGCCTTGGGGTCATCATGCTATGGCCAAAAGAACCTACATGAGCAGCCCTACAGAGCACCAGTTTTTAAAATGTAATTTCTGAGCAAAGTGGAAAGAGTAAGATTGAGAAAGTAAAGTTTTCAACCCCCACTTGGCTTTTCTAGGCCAAGTGGTGTTACTTCACGAGAAAGGAATCCTTGAGCCACCTGTTGCTCAGAGAGATGCATCAAGAAAAAAAGAAGTTTGCCCGGCCCACGTGGCTCAGTGATTGAGCATCCACCTATGAACCAGGAGGTCTGAGTTGGATTCCCAGTTAGGCCACATGCCCAGGTTGTGGGCTCAATCCCCAGGTTGCGGGCTCGATCTCCAGTATGGGCCATGCAGGAGGCAGCTGATCAATGATTCTCTCTCAACATTGACGTTTCTCTCTCTTCCTCTCTAAAATAAATAAAAATGTATTTAAAAAAAAGAAGTTAAAGGGGCTACCTTCATTGTTCAGTATTACAATGAGGGTAAAGAGCGGTGAGGCCAGGTGCAGTTTATGAAGGGTCTGTGCCTGTTGTCCTGGGCAGGGCCATCCATTAGGCACAGAGGGAACGAAACCGGTGCCCACCACACTTTGGGGAGCCCACAGAAATGTAAACATTTAACATTTTTATGCTCAGAAGGGATAAAATGAATATTATAATAACTATATAATAATACATCCAGTTTGGGTTTTATTCATCTTCATACTAATACAGTTGTACAATACAATTCCTTTTTTTTCCTTTTTTTAATGAAGAAAGGGACCCGCGAAGACAAAAGTGCCTGGGGCCCATAACAGTCATAACACAGCCCTAACCATAGGTAGCTGATGTTTGTCTGAACTCTTGACACTCTCATTAGCTATAAAGACAAGCTTTACCATCCAGTCTCTATTCACAGTTGTTTTCGGTGTGAACCTAAACCTGGAGGTGTCACCAGTTTTTTAAGAGAAGAAAACCCGGTCTCATATGCTCAAGCTCTTTATAATTTCAGCGAGGAGACAAAAATCAGCTGTTGACAACAGGTGCTCTGCAGTTGTTCATTCATGTGGACACTTCTTTTACGAGTTAATTACTCATAACTCCCCTGAGAACAAACAGCACATCTGGGAAAATAAAGCTGCCGCTGAAAGGGAAGTGCAGGAGCGTAGGTGAAGCACAATAGTGAATTCATTGGGATACCCTTACAAGGCTTCACCAAGATCCCTGAAGCACGAAGTTGGGCTTCTTCGTGTCTGAAGGATGAGTGAGCGCCAGGTTGAAGGCTGCAACATGGGAATCTGGGATTCCAGTTTAGAACACAGCCCCCGATACTTCCCTGGTCTCCCACTCTCACTTAGACACCACCTCTCCCTGAGCATCTACTGGTCCTGGTGTCCTTCATCCTCATCTGCAGAAGGCTCTACTTGCCCTGTTTAAATTCCTAAAGAGTTCTTTTTTAATTCCAACTTTTCGTGGGGAGAATACAACACTTTTGCTACCAAATAACACCTCTATTTGGTAAAACAATTCCTAAGCTTGGTTCATTGTTATCACGTATCTACTTTATACTGCTTTTTCCAACTTTTTAAAAGTATGATTGACAAATAAAAATTATATATATATATATATATATATATATGTTTTCATATACATATACGTTGTGATATGATTACCATAGTCAATATATATATATATATATATACACAATATACACACACACACACACACACGCACATATATGGTGTACAATGTGTACTGATATAAGTATACCTTGTGTAATTATTACCACAGTCAAATCAAGATATCCATAACCTCACATAGTTACCATTTGCGCGAGCACACGTGTGTGTGTGTGTGTGTGTGTGTGTGTGTGTGAGTGATGAGAACACTGAAGATATACTTAGTTCAATTATACCTAGACTTCAAATATATAAAAGATCTCATCAGGTTCTGAGTCCTCTTGGAAATGAGGTCTTTAGACAAAAGTCCCTTAACCTCATGGTCTCCTCCTCTGTTCAATGGAGGTACTGAATGGTATGATCACTAAGGTTCTCTTCAGCTAGATGGTTCTGGAATGAGATGGAAGGTCATCCTCCTTGACCTGGGTGTAGGACTTTAATAGCAACTCTTCAAATGGGTATTGGGCTATTACACAGAGCAATGGTCTTCAATGACAATCCTTTGAAAAGTGAGAAAAACTACTAAAACCTCTCTTTATCTTATCCTTTAGATTTTTCTATCTTTGTGAATATTTTATAATACATGTAATAGTACATAATATATGGTATGTCTATATATTACACAGACATATATGGGTATATATACACAAAATATGTTACCAAAGGGGATACATGACCAAAAAAATTTAGTATCCCATTATTTTAAGGTACAAAGACATAATCAACTCAATTCACTGGACATTGTCTAGCCAAGGGTCTGCTTTAGGACTTTCATTTCTAGCTTCCCCTTTAACACTATTTGGTTCATAGACATATAGCTTTAAATACCCAAATTTAATTTGAGATGAAGCAATTTGGTCCATTTTTCACTAGTTTGGGGGGGGGCATGAAATGAAGGAAGGTAATTCCTTCCAATTATTCCTTTATATGGAGATTCAACTTAATACCCTAGACAGCTGAAGACTTGAGAAAGCCACAGCAGAGGCAGGCTGGCTGCCCACCTAGACCTCCTGTGAGTTGGAGTCAACAACTGTGGGTCTAGCTTTATGTCCACTATGTCTGGAGCTCGGATGTCATGGATAAGCAGAGCATTTACCTGCCAAATCTTTTTTTTTTCTATTGATGTGGCAGAACCCATAATCCAAGAAAACAGAGACATTCATTACTCAATAATTATAACTGAGATCCATACAATACATAAGAATAGTATCATCAGATTCTTTCATTGATATCACACATAATATTTCAAAGTGTATATGTGTGCCTCCATTTTTTATTTATGCAGGTAATTTTGGGAGCCGTCTCTGTAATGATCATTCTCATATGTAAACTGGCAAAGATACCACTGGATACCTGGCTTGGATATGTTGAAACCCATTATTTTTTTTGTCTCAGTTAAAATGGAAGTTCTTTCTCCTACCTTTCGACATTTTCAAGAGAATCTTCATTTCTCTGTGATACTTTAAGTCAGTGGTTCTCAACCTGTAGGTTGCCACCCCTTTGGGGGTCAAACGACCCTTTAACAGGGGTCGCCTAAGACCGTCGGAAAAAACGGTCTACATATATAATTACATATTTTTTTGTGATTAATCATTATGCTTTAATTATGTTCAATTTGTAACAATGAAAATATATCCTGCATATCAGATATTTACATTATGATTCATAACAGTAGGAAAATTATAGTTATGAAGTAGCAACGAAAATAATTTTATGGTTGGGGGTCACCACAACATGAGAAACTGTGTTAAAGGGTCACGGAATTAGGAAGGTTGAGAACCACTGCTTTAAGTGCATCCCCACAAGCTTTCACTACACATCTATGAAGTAGTATGATTTCGTATTTAAGAGTGCACGCTTTGGGTCTGAATCCTAATTTTGTCACTTGCTGGGTGTGTGTTTCTGGGCAACTTATTGAACCTCTCTGTGCCTTAGTTTCCTCCTGTGTAAAATGGAAACAAGAATATTCCACACCTCATAGGGTTGCTGTAAAGATTAAATGAGATGTAAATAACTTGGCACAGTGCCCATGGAATTGCTGCCAATAGGTTTAGCGATTTTTATTGTTACTACCGAAAAACATGGCCATGCAGCGCCATCAAGAAGTTTATATTCTAAATAAGTAACTATGCCCAGCCAGTCTGGCCTAGTGGTTGAACATTAACCTATGAACCAGGAGGTCATGGTTTGATTCCTGGTCAGGGCACATGCCTAGGTTGCGGGATCTGTCCCCAACTGGGGACGTGCAGGAGGCAGCCAATCAATTATTCTCTCTCATCATTGATGTTTCTATCTCTCTCTCCCTCTCCCTTCCTCTCTGAAAGAAATGAAAATATATTTTTAAAAAGTAACTATATGAAGCAAACTGTTAAGGGATCACCTTGACTAAGCCAATAATATGTACTACAGCTCTTTAAACTCAGTCTACCAAAACAAGACTGAAAGAAGTGCTATTTAAATTCACCACAGGAGGGGAGGGAGAAAGGGAGGGCAATAAATAGATACTTGATAGAAAAGCATCCATTGGGGAACTTCAATATTATATTCAACAAGGAGTTGGCTCCACCATGAACTCACAGCGAGATCTTGTACTCACTTCGAGTCCTGTGTCTCAATTTTCTAATCTGCACTATAGGGGGTTAGATGAAATTACACTTAACAACTATAATTATTAAAGTTATTATTAATCATCATAGAAAATTCCATAAAGACATACTTATTTGTTTCTCTGCTTTTTGACAACTAGGTTTGTAAATAATTTGTGCGTTGTTCTAAGTTTCAGGTAACTTTTCCTATAAGTAGAATCATTCAAATGAGATGATTTATGTAACGTGCTTTCTAAGTACTTGGAAGTCTTTATAATTACTTGCAGTAGCGGAGGGATCATCAAAACTGAAGGACTGAAAAGTTAAGTGGACTGCTCTCACTGCGGGCTGAGGTTAGAGTTCTGAGCTCTGGACCTCCAGGCCTTGGCCAGCTGCTGGGGGCTTTGAGGAGGAAATCGTTGGGTGGGCGCCCTCCGTCTTCTCTTTAAATCTGGGCATTGCTGGTGAGGCTTTTGAATGCCAGCCTCTGCTTTCCTCACATTAATCAGGGCTATTCTGGAAAGATCACACAGAAATAATCTGGGAGCCTCTGTGGTTACATCTTGTTTTGCTTTTCTCTGAGAACTACATTGAGCTGTGCTATTGTGCAAGTAACTGACACATCAACTCAGGAAAGCAGTTCTCTAACTCACAATGTCCACTCCAATAGCATTAACTATGCCAACAGAACGTTACATTTGCTGTATAGACAAACTCAAACCTGGAAGCCTCAGTACTTTCTTACCCTAGAAATTGCCTCTTTGTTTTCTCCTGTCTTTTTTTTTTTTTTAATATGCTTTTATTGATTTCAGAGAGGAAAGGAGAAGGAGAGATAGAAACATTGATAATGCACCCTCCTACTGAAGATTGAGCCCACAATCCGGGCATGTGCCCTTGACTGGAATCGAACCCAGCATAAACCAACACACTATCCATTGAGCAAACTGGCTAGGTCTGTTTTTTTCATGTGTTTATTATGAAAACATGAAATAATAATGGCAACAAAAATGTATCCATATTCATAATACACGAACACTATTATTTTCTCACTGTTCTTTTCCAGTCTTCAAAGTGTAACCCATGTCATTTTACAAGCTACCTTTCAGCATTATATTATTTATCATTAATGCTTTTGCTTTCATAATCGTAATCATTCCTAGTTTTAACAGCTGATTAATATTCCATTAATTGAGACAAGAGAATTAACATCCTGTGTTCTTTGGCTCACAGGTGTCTTTCTTTTGCAATTTAAAAAATGCTATAGGCTTAAACATCTTCAGGCTTAAACATTTTTTCCCCCTTCTTTTGAATTATATCCTCAGGGCAAATACTGAAAAGTATGATTTTGGAATTAAATACTATTTATAGAACTTTTGGCATTTATTGTTAAATTGCTTTCTTTAAAAAATTCATTTTTTTGTTAGTGATGATGAACATTTTCTCATAATGTTAACAGCTTCCTGAAGAGGGTGATAAAGTTGGCTTGTTAAATAGGGCTTATATCTAAATTTAAGGGGGCGATATTTTTTTATTGATTGATAGTTTGATTTTAGAGAAAGAGAGGAAGAGAGAGAGAAACACTGATTTGTTGTTCCACTTGTTTATGCATTCATTGGTTGATTCTTGTATGTGCCCTGACTGGGGATCCAACCAGCAACCTTGGCATATTGGGATGACTCTCTAATCTGCTCTACCAGACCAGGGCCTAGGGGACAATTATTTTTGAAACCAGAATGTACTGCTTCTGAAATCATCTCAGCGCAGTGGTCCATGTTTGGGTGCTATGGTGTCCCCTTCTTATGCCCTCCAGTCAGCTCTCTATTCAAATTTCATTTACCATAAGTGTTCTGGCTGTTGCTGATTCAAGTATGGGCTGTCCAATTGTTTATATGGGGTAGAAGCAGAAGGGGCAGTTCATCCAATTGCTTGCCTCAAGGTTACAAACAATTTAAAGTTATTGAGGGTTGCCCGCCAGCGTGGCTCAATGGTTGAGCGTTGACCTATGAACCAGGAGGTCATGGTTCGATTCCTGGTCAGGGCATGTGCCTGGGGTGCGGGCTTGAGCCCCAGAGTGGGGCTTGTAGGAGGCAGGCAATCAATGATTCTCTCATCATTGATGTTTCTCTCTCTCCCTCTCCCTTCCTCTCTGAAATCAATAAAAATATATTTTAAAAAATAAAGTTATGAAGGTTTTAAAAATTCTGACCCTGGATGAATGCCCCTATATCTGTTCCTAGCTCTCAACTTAAATAAATTGACTTCTTGGTTAATAGCAATAATTTCTATATGATGGTTTTGTGGTACAAAAAGCTATTTCTAACTATGTTTAGGAATACCCTGAAATTCTTTTTTAAAATATATTTTACTCATTTTTTACAGAGAGGAAGGGAGAGGGATAGAGAGTTAGAAACATTGATGAGAGAGAAACATCGATCAGCTGCTTCCTGCACACACCTACTGGGGATGTGCCCACAACCAAGGTACATGCCCTTGACCAGAATCGAACCCGGTCTGCAGGCTGACGCTCTATCCACTGAGCCAAACCGGTCAGGCCCTGAAATTCTCTTTTACTAAACCTCTGTCCTCCTCCATCCATACTATAAAAAATGTATTAAAATAAAATCAAGCCGAAACCGGTTTGGCTCAGTGGATGGAGCGTCGGCCTGCGAACTGAAAGGTCCCAGGTTCGATTCCGGTCAGGGGCATGTACCTTGGTTGCGGGCACATCCCCAGTGGGGAGTGTGCAGGAGGCAGCTGGTCGATGTTTCTCTCTCATTGATGTTTCTAACTCTCTATCTCTCTCCTTTCCTCTCTGTAAAAACTCAATAAAATATATTAAAAATAAAATAAAATAAAATAAAATCAAGGTTAAGTCATATTACTGCTAACAAATATTATTTACCACTTGGGAGACTTAGGGAGATGAGAAGAATAAAATAGGCACTGAGAATTTATCTGTGTAATTTGCCTCCTTTGACATCTTTAGTAACTACCAACATATTTACAGTAAATTAGACAATATGTCTAATGGACCTTTAACTAATTTATTAAGAGGTAAGCTATTCCTCAGAGGAAGAAATTTTCATGTCTGAAAATGGGATTCAGGATCTTTTTGTGGGTCCTGGGAAACTTTCATCATCTTTGCCTAAAAGCTTTATAAATTATACTTAAAAGGCATGCTGCGGTGCTTCTAATGTACAACTAGCATTTTTCCATGTTTAACACAAGAATGCTTATTATTTCAGCTGTTCAAAGTGTTCTTAAACATCTCCTCAGACACATGTCTACAAAGAGCCAACAGAAAGGGAGAGAGACAATTTGTATTTCTTACCCCTGCTTAAAGCCCAGAGAAACGGTTTTCCCTATACATTTTGTGCAAGCCAGTGAAACAAAAAAATCCTTTGACATTTTTCTTTGCTTATTTTTACTCTCCCAGATGGCCTCGCATCTCGGACACACTCCTATTCTGAAATCCTTCGGCGCTGACTTCCTTATTTGGTTGCTGGAAGTGCTCTTTGTCTTGTTCAAACATTCTGCTACGCTTGCAAGCCTCTTTTCACCCCCACCCCTCGCCCAGTGCGCCTCCTTTCCTACACACACACACACACACACACACACACACACACACACACACACACGCGCTGGCTCCAGTAGGACACTCTGACTCAGCCTCCTCTGCTGTTCACTTGCCAATCACCCATTAGTTATGCCCATTTAAGGAGTATCTTTTGGAAATCATAAAGGGGCAGAGAGCTGACAGCTACTTGGAAAGGCTGCTCTGTTGCACCCACTCTAACTCTTCAGAAAGCGTGTATTTCACACAACAGCTCTCCCCTTATGGGAGGGTATGTATTTAAAAACAAAGACAAACAAACCAACCAGCCCTCAAAAAACACAAGAACAACAAAACAACCTCCAGGCTGCCCAATAAGGTGGTTACCTTATTCCTCAGTGTTTTGGCACTTAAATTGGGCTAATGGAGTGGTTTGGTTTTATTTCCAACTTTCCCCAATCTGTGGTAGATGCCAGAATACTCCATTCTAGTATTTTAAGAAATGTGTAACAGGCCCTAATGGAGATGCCGATCACACAAAGGAAAGCTTTGGGCCCTAAATGAAGTTACTCCTTTCAGTAACCGGCGTTCACTTGCTCTCTGGAGTTGAAACCTGCCAGGCATTCGCGTGCAGGCGGGTATTTTCTGGTTCCTCTGCTCAGAGGTGTGGAGAGAGCCGGCTCTCTGCATTCCCTATTTAAGAAAGAAGCTGCGAGGCCCCGTCCAATAAAACAGAGCAGTGTTTCCTTACATATAAACAGCTGAGGAATTCCTTGGGCAAGCACAGAGCCTTTTGGTTCCTGGAACAAAGCGGATGGTGGTATTTATTATGTCAAATAAACGCATCATCCACACTCCACAGGGAACCCTGAGACAATAAACCGAACAAAGCAGTTTTCAAAGTTTTAATCCTTTTGCAATTAGCTCTCGTCTAACTCGACTGAGAAATCGGGAATGAGCTATTTTCCCAGACGTGCCCTGAGTGATTAAATAGCCACAGTGTGTTCCCAACCCTCACTCTGAAACAGAATCAGAGCTGCTTTCCAAAGGTAAGTAATACAAGCATACAGGATATCCTATCACTTAATATTATTTCTCATTATCCACCGAAATAGTCTGAATGCTCCTTTGTCCATTGTGCTAATTACCGAAGCCCTGCTATTTATCAGGCATTGGACTACCAGTGATGGCGAACCTATGACACGCGTGTCAAAGGTGACACGCGAACTCATTTACACATATAAAATAAATATCAAAAAATATAAGTCTTTGTTTTACTATGGTTGCAAAGATCAAAAAATTTCTATATGTGACACGGCACCAGAGTTAAGTTAGGGTTTTTCAAAATGCTGACACGCCGAGCTCAAAAGGTTCACCATCACTGGACTAGATGCTGCAACCAACCTCCACAGTTGCCACTGACAGTTACAGGGAACACATCAAATTCTACAGAAAGCACACTCCCTCCCTTCCTTGTTGCCAGTTCAGTCCATTTTGCTTACTTACTAGTATGTTCACTATGGTGACCAATGGTGGAAACAGCATTGGGCTCACAGAATTCCCAAAGTGAACGGCCCTCTTCTATTTAGTTCGCTTTCAGGCTTGAATCCATTCTTGTTGGTAGAAGTCCTGAATCCTTATTGGACGTAGGCAGGGTATACATTATAAAGATACTTTCAATCATTTCCATTGGGGCTGTCTAGGCCCCAACCCTGAGCTTCCCCTACCTCTCATCTCAACCCCGAACTCAGAGACACCACGAGGGATCTGGATGTGCCTCAGAACACGGCTTGTGAGTTCAAACTTGTTCAAGTGTTAGAGCACGGGAAGTCGTGGCGCTGTTAGACTGAATCCTGTCCTGGGAACGTCAAGCACTTCTGCTAGAACAGAAGAGGACGCGGCCTGCGGAACCGGAGCACAGTCACAGCACACGCCCAGGGAAAAGAAACCTGTGCAAGCCTGTTTCTGGGTTTATCAAATTAATATTTGCATTTGCGCATCCATCTTGTTATTGACGAGCAAAGTGTCGGTGGTCAGTAAAAGATTTAAAAATTCATTGTGTTATGGGAGAAACATTTAAAATTGAGAAAATTCTCCACGGTTTGGGAAAGGCATCCCTGCTCACTTTCAGCCCAGGGTTTCGGGAAGTATCCTGGGGAACCGCTGGCGTCAAGAAACCTGCCCGAGACTGGGCTTGGAGACCTGCACTCTCTCGCCAGCGTCGCTGCCAAGCAGCTGTGCCAGTTTGGAGGAAGTCATTCCATCCATGTGAACCTTACTTTCCACATCTCTAAACTGCAGACATCACTTCCCATCAGAATCCCCAATGTGGAGAGGGTTCTACATGCCCCCAAAGCCCAGCAGGAGTGTGGATTTGCTTAAGAGCCACCATACAGGCTATTGCTTATCACATTTTTACCCCCCACTGCCCCAGCTTTGCTGGTAGACAAATTTGGTACATGAGTTGAGGGATTTGAAATCCAAGTTCTTAGTGGAAAAAAAAAATCAGGAACTGCTAAATAAAAATGATTTCAAACAATTTCTCCAAATCTACACTCCTAAGCTCTCAGCAGGAGAAACATTATTGGTTCTTATATTTCTGGTTTGTGGTCTTCTCACTCGTGATTCCTAAATTCAGCTAGAAATACAGGCTGACTGAGGCCCAACCTTTCTCTTAGTGTTCTTGGGATCATGTACTTCCTGAGACGGGCTTGAAATGTTTCAAAAAATGCTGGCAAAAGCTATGATTGACAGACTCTAAATGCCTTTTTTTGTAGTTGCTTCATCCCACACTCTCCCTATGGAAGTCAGAGTTGACTCGAGCTGGGTGCTGTCTAGGCCCCATCTCTGAGCTTCCCGTACCTCTCATCTCAACCCTGAGCTCAGAGATGCCACGAGGGATGCTGGGAGGCTGCGCAATGCGGTGGGGAGCTCAGAGATGGGGGAAGGTTTCTGACGCACACAGTCTTTGATGCCAACAATAGCTTTTGAAGCTGAAAGAATGACTTTGTTTATATAGTACAGAGTCAAAATAGTACATACATCAAGTCTACCATTAAAACTATATCTGATTATGCTACTAATTTTTTTTTCCATTTTCAGTAGATTGCTTGCTCTGAAGCAGGAAAGGATTCTCAGAACAAGTCCTTCTTTCATCTCCCCTGTGTACCTAGGAAAGTGTGAGTAGCATGATGTAGCAGGGAGAGCCCTAACCTGGAGGTGAGAGGACAAATTAAGTTCTATGAGTCCAACGAAATTAATAATATTTTCACTGTATCATTCTTTCTGTAACTTCCACAGGCTTGAATCTTTACTTGGAGTTATAATTATTTTAAGAAGAAAAATACATCAAACATGAGGCAGGAGATTCCATTTTTTCCCCCAAAATAATTACCTTTTTTAAAAGCAAACACACACACACCACACCAAAAGAGCTCCAGGACTAGCATTCCAACCATTTCTCTGCCTTTGAGGAGGTCCCTTCCCGCTAGCCCAGCATCCTTTCTGAGAGCCTGATCAGAGTATGTGTGTGTGTGTGTCGAGTTGGGGGG
>NW_006284244.1:201453-225010 GCF_000327345.1 Myotis davidii
TGTTCTAATTCACACCCATATTTATATTCTTGGTTTTGATGGGAACAGAAGGAAAATGGTTGCCATATGTTTCCCCACATTTATTTCAAATGCAGAAAGAAAACACACACATACTCTTCATTATACAACTGTAAGCAAATGAGTGTAAATTGAAAGCCGATTCCTCAGATTTGACACTGCACCTAAATACTCATCAAGGAGGCCTAATTGTGAATATAGCATGCTCATAACACAATGCCTCCTCATTAAACTCCTAATAGGAAGAGTTGCAGAAATCTCCCCTGAAATGGAAAATCTTTGCCAACCAGCAGGCGGGAGAGAGGCTGTAACTGAAATTATTACCAGCAGTGGGACGGAAAGGTATTTTCCCCAACATCTGGCCCCGACACAGATCGCCATCCCAGATGCTTTCTCGCTGAAATTTCTGCCAAACTCTGTTCCATAGATGCTGCCCTCCTTGTCTACCAGGCCGATCAGCTCCCTACCTGACGGAATTGGTGATTAACCACAAGATGCCCAAGGGAGACATTTTTATGTGCACAGCGCCCTGACACACGCGGTCAAGTGAAGCACCTCTGTGAAATGGCAGATAGAGGGCAGGGATTCTCAGCAAGTCCTGGGTAGCTCTTAGTAATGATCTGCACTGACATATTTCTAAGGAGGTGAGATTTGGACAAAGAAGGTGAGGAGGAATCCTGGCGTGGCTCTTTAATTGGCTTCAGGCCACAGTTTGAGGTTAGTTTTCCTCTGAATCTAAGTCTAGCCTTTGTCTTACCAACCTCATAGAACAAGGAGAGTTTTATAGAGTAATTTATTGACATGCTTCTCATCTGTCATCATAACCATTCTCCTCTCATGCTCTTCCCTCTCTAATATTAAAATCCTTTTCCACTCTTTGATGTCCATTTGTCTAACAAACTTCCTGAAACAGCTCCATGGCAACCACCTTTCTTATCTCTTTCAGCAGATCTTCAGCCAGCAGATTAAGGTAGGACTGTAATCTTTACCCAATATATCCAATTGGTTTCCATACTTCCATTTCACACCCCTAACACTCAAAGATGAACATATCCTTTTCTCCTTGAAGCCCTAAT
This sequence comes from Myotis davidii, assembly GCF_000327345.1. NCBI lineage: Eukaryota > Metazoa > Chordata > Mammalia > Chiroptera > Vespertilionidae > Myotis > Myotis davidii. Next base: position 202,548 of record NW_006284244.1, read on the forward strand.
AGTCTAAATTTCCTGTTTCTCCTAAATTCAATGAACATTTTTTGAATACCTACTGGTTAAGCAAATTCTTCCCTGTTTACTGATGACAAAAGTGGGTCAAGATATTTATCTTCCCTTCCAAGTTGAGGCAATTCCACTCTAAAACAGATAATTGCTACATTCCTACTATAGGAGAGAAGGAGAGGGAAAATGTTGAACAGAATACTGGGAAAAGATTGAGCAAGAAAATATGTTTGGGATGTCACATTACTTTTCATATTAGCTGGACCCACAAATCTAGGCAATTCTGTTTTGGTTGATATATATATATATATATATATTTGTGCAAAACTGCTTCTTTAAAAGATTCACTGTTCCCTGGCTGGTGTGACTCAGTTGGTTGGAGCATCATCCCATACACTGAAAGGTCACAGGTTCAATTCCCCATCAGCCCACAGGCCCAGGTTTCAGGTTCAATCCCCAGTTGGGGTGCTTATAGGAGGCAATCAATTACTGTTCCCCTCTCTCTCCTCTGTCTTTCTCTCTCCCCTCTCCCTTCCTCTCTTTCTAAAATCAATAAAAATGTCCTCGGGTGACGACTTAAAAAAAAAAAGATTCACTGTAATAAATGTTGCTCTCTTCTCCCATTCTCCTCAAGCCACCAAATCTCTTCCCATCTTTCTCAACACCTATTTTATTTAAGGCGTCTCCATCATCTGGCCTGTGATCACTCAAGTTTCCTATCCTCAACTTCTAACGTTGGAGGGTAATTCTATCCAAGCCTCAACTCTGTTCAGGGCCCCAGGCCTCCCAGTCTCCTTAGGGCCCACATCCAACGATCCTACTTTTGCTTTCTTGAATTTTCAATATTCAAATCTCTTCCTTTTGTCAACGAGCTCCTTAGAAATTTCTCTTATCCTAAGACTATTCTCCAATGACCTTCTTGACCAGCGAGGCACCATTATTTTTCTTTCCTTTCATCACCAAGTGTTTTAAAAGCACAGGCTGTCTTCTCACTGTCTGTCCATACTCCGTTTCTATTTTCTTTTAACCCCTTCCAATCTCACCTCTTCCCCTTGCATTGCACTCAAACTGGCCGGAGGAGGTCCTCAGCTGTCACTGGAGCACTAAATCCAATAGTCTCGTCCTAGTGCTCCCCTGTTTCATCTTCAACCACCTTAAGAAGGAAGCCGCCTTCCTCAGAGGCTTGCCTCCATTGTACACCACAACCCTCTGTTCTCCTTTTCTTTTTTTCCTACTTCTTCGACCACTCCTACTCAGGTTTGTTCACTGGTTTCACTTTTTCCTGTGTCTGACTCTGAAACGTAGGCATTTCTCAAGTGTCTTCCTTCAGCCCTCCTCTCTTCTACTCCACAAACTCTCATGGGGGTGTTTCTCCCATTCCATGGCTTAAGTCATTCTATCTAGACAGTGGTTCTCAACCTGTGGGTTGCGACCCCTTTGGCAGTCAAATGACCCTTTCACAGGGGTCGCCTAAGACCATCCTGCATATCAGATATTTACATTATGATTCATAACAGTAGCAACATTACAGTTATGAAGTAGCAACGAAAATAATTTTATGGTTGGGTCACAACATGAGGAACTGTATTTAAAGGGCCAGAAGGTTGAGAACCACTGATCTAGATGGATGACTAAAATAGGTTTAGTCTCAACCTCTCTTCTGAGTTCCAGAGACATCTTTCTAACCACATTTTAGATATGTCCACCAGGATGCCCACCAGCACCTTGAACATAGATCCAAAATTGAACTTATCATTCTCTTGATTCTACTCCAAGTGCTTTGGTTCAGATCCCCAATACTTGTCATTTGCACTATTTCAATCACCTCCTAACTTGTCTCTCCAGCACATCTCTACATAGATGGTTTCCTAAAATTCAAATCTTATTTTAGAACTTCTGTTTCACATAATAGGGCTGGCTAAGTATTTTTATCTTTCACTAAAAACAATAAAGAAATGCATGATCAATTCCAAAAATCATTTTTTTAAGACAATGAAATACTGTCAAGCAGGTTTTAATAAAATGTATATTTTATATTAATTTCAGAGAGGAAGGGAGAGGGAGAGAGAGAGAGAAAGAAACATCAATGATGATGGAGTCCTCAATGCTCAACCACTGATACACACTGGTGGGGTGTCAAGTGGATTTTGTAAGGAGAAATTTAAATACAGGTGGGCACACAGAGTGAGAAGCAGAGCACTTCAAGCTTTTTTTTCCTGAGGGACTTTTCCAGAAGCTAGAGAATTAGCTTTAGTTTTCATAGCCTCATGACAAGACAGAACAAAAACCCAAGGCTGGGCTAAGGTCCTAAGGCAGTGGTTCTCGACCTTGGCTGCACATTAGAATCACCTGGGGATCTTTTTAAAATCCTGATTTCTGGGCCTCATCCTCCAGAAATTCTGTTTCTTTGTTAATAATGCTGTGGCCTCTCCCCATAACAAAGAAACAGAATTTCTTGAGGATGAGGCCCAGAAATCAGGATTTTAAAAAGATTCCCAGGTGATTCTAATGTGCAGCCAAGGTTGAGAACCACTGTCCTAAGGTAAGGAGTGTAATAACCATTACCCTTCCCCATAAAACTGAACCCCCGTCACCAGGAGTCAAATTATCTGCCCACACATCTGTGGCCAGGGCATGACAAAGGTAGTTCCCTTGGTATTCAAAAGAATAGAGGAAGAACAAATCTGGAGAAGCTAAAACTACAGGTGACCCTTTTCACAGATGTACAGATTGCCATCATCAGGATGATTTAAAAAAGAAAGAAACAAAACAACCCTCAGGCCTTGAAGTCTGTTTAAAACAGTTTCTGACTGGTGGTTTCTTTAGATGCCTGCTGGGCAAACCAAAGTTTCTCTAGAAAAAGGTGCCTCTATCACAGGCCTCCAGGAATTCCCACGATTTTCCAAGGAACACCAGTGGCTTAGAGTAAAAAAATAAAACTATAAAATTACTAAGGACACATGGGAATAAGGTACCATGAGCAAGAACAAGCAGAAATAGTAAAAGAAATAGATGTACAAACACTTCCAATATTGAACTAACCAGATATAGGACGTAAAAATAATACTACGTTTTAAGAAATAAGACAAATCTTTTTCTTTTCATTTCATAATTCCAAAGCCCTTAGTTGTTCCCCATTGCAAAGACTTAAAAAATCCTTAGCCAGACTGTCTAGGGCGGGGGGAAAAAATGGACACATATGTAATACCCTTTGTAATAAAAAATAAAAAAAAAATAAAAATTCATTTTCAAAATAAAAAAAATAAAAATAAATAAAAAAATCCTTAGCCTGTTTTATGTTTTATTTACCTGGATGTGCTTCCCCCTAGGAGTCTATTCAATTTTCAACATGTAGCTCAAAATGCCACGTCTTCTATGAAGACTTCTCAGATCATCTCGAAAGGAATTAAGTTTTCCCTTTTATTCACATAGGCTTATTGCAGTATATAGTAGTCTTATTATATTACAAATATGTTCTGTTTTCCTCACTGACCTGTAAGCTCTTAACAATCTCAAGCTTCTCTTTAAAAAACAATCTACGAATGTGTCACAATACTTTGCACAGTACTTTCTATGCCATCAGAAATAGGCAAGTGCTGTTGTTGTTTTATTTTTTAAATTGATTTTTAGAGAGAAAAAACCCCCCTGATTTGTTGTTCCACTTATTTATGTATTCAGTGACCCGAGATCGAACCTGCAACCTTGGCTTATTAACTGAACTTCCAATCAACTGAACTTCCTGGCCAGGGCAACAAGTGTTTGTTGAATCAGGTTCAATTAAATATCACTCACCTTGCTAAACAGTTTCTTACATCTCTCAGATTCTTGCAGCACAAAGTATATGTTGGTATTTACAGCTTGTTAATGGCCCCCAGATGTCTCTGTACAACCTTCAGTCTTGTCAGTCTCCTCCCAGCCCCTTGTAAGTTCCATGCTCATTTTTGAACTTCCTTTCTTGTGTAGTTCTCCCCTCTTGCTAAGCTCCCTTTTTTATACTTACTGAGATGTTATCCTACTTATTTTGTTTCTGTGCCTTGCACAGCTCCAAGCATATGGTGAGCACTCAATATGCATTTGTTGAAATAATAAGTGAAACTGTTGAAGTAGTAAGGGAAACTGTATGTAAATATGCATGCACACACACACACACATCTTGTCAACTCACATACATTGTAAGCTCCAGGAAAATAACACATATCTTACTTTTTAAAATTGCTCAAATCTAACTGCTGCTTGATTAAAATTATCCATGCTAAATGACCAGTTCTCCCAGTTCGAGGGAAACCATCTATAATAAATTTTTACTCAACTAAGAGCAAACATTAACAAGTGAATAGCAGTCTGATTTTATATTAAAAAGGGATAGGAGATTTGGATTTCAAAGGACTTCACCATTAACATTGATTGAGTATTTGTTATGTTATGCCAGACCCTGGGCCAGGTGCAAGAAAAACAAATATGATAAATGAGATAAAATCCCTGCCTTCAGGGATCTCACATTCTGATAGGGAAACAGAGATAAACTCTGACCTGGAATCATAAGGTACCAAATGCCATAACTTATCAAGAGGTAAAACAGATAGGGCCAAAGCAATGACCTCCGTTAAGAGGGATTGCAGAAGGAGGCTTCCCAGTTCACATAAGTCTCTTTAAAGTGAGCCCAAAAAGATGAGTAAGTTGGAATTTAAGGGGGTGTGGTCCAAGTCATTCCAACTTCGGGGAAAACTATGTATAAAGACATGAATTTGTGCCCAAGGCCAGCATGCTTAGAGCAGGGAAAAGCAGTTGGAACATAACCCTAAAGGAAATTCAGGCAAGTTTAAACATTGGACCGGGCTGAGAAAGCAGAGAATGTTTCAGGCCTAAAATGGGAGAAAAGAAATTCCCTACATATTTTTATTTTTCCTGCTCTCCTTTTCATGTTTCCTTCCAAATGGTAGCCAACCTCAACGCTGGTCAAAAATTCATACTAGGTTCTGTGATATGATATTAAACAATTTTTTAAAAATTTCTGTTTAGAATCTCAACCTGTGAGTCACGACCCCTTTGGGGGTCGAATGACCCTTTCACAAGGGTCGCATAAGACCATCGGAAAACACACATATAATTACATATTGTTTTTGTGATCAATCACTATGCTTTAATTATGTTCAATTTGTAACAATGAAATTGGGGGTCACCACAACACGAGGAACTGTATTAAAGGGTCGCGGCATTAAGAAGGTTGAGAACCACTGCCCTAGGAGAAAAGTTACTTACTGCACACCCTATTAGAGACTCAGCCTACCAATGAGGGCAGGCTGGTGGACCTACTGAACACTAACCCTTTAAATGCACAGCAGGGGGAATTTAGCCTCCCATCTCAAACTGTTGGTTAATGTTCTCACTTTGGAAATTCAAGGTAAAATGAGCAACTCCTGGTCTTTTCCTTCATGAAGAAGATATACGTCTACCCATATTTATTCTGAATATGAGCAGCTCTTATGATGAAGAGAACAATTCCTTTTTAAAACACTGACAACGATTTGATGTTGTGGAACATACATACAATCTTAGCCAATAGCAAAACTAATTTATATGCTTATTTAATAATAGGACAGGTGTGGGTATATGCCTCTGATATTTGTGACTGTTGAACCGCTGCCACCCTGGACTGCTACCCGAATAAGTTAAAGTTTGGACATTTGGTTCTATGGCTCACATCCACATTTGTCATGCCCATAAAGCAGAAGTGTCACACGTGACTAGGGCCATAACATCTTACAAGGAGCGGGGACTAGATGACTACTGCAGAATTTGTTTAAGCTGCTATGTAGTAAAAAATAAAAGTCTTGACAATCTGAGGATGATCATGAAAAACATCTGTTTATATATCCTCAGGCTAGAATCGTGATATTTCCAGATAGGTGATAAACCAACTGGTTTCTGGATTCTACCAATTTATGGACAAATATTTGGGAAAACATCCCAGGGCCTCATCACGAAATTGGAAAGTGTTCATCTTAGTTTCTGAGAGAATATATTTCCAGTTTGCTTTACAAAGAAAGAACACACATTTGTGGGGTTTGTGTGTGTGTGTGTGTGTGTGTTTTACTTTTATATAAAAAATTTGCAACGATATGTTTTCTACCTGGTGCAGTTTGGGGCAATACTCTCAAGAGCAATATATATGTGATTAACACACACTGTTCCCACACACAGTGTGTGATCATTTACAAATTCGAACCTATTTACAACTGTAAAGCTAGCTACTGTAAATGCAAAAGAAAAAAGATGACAGCACAAGGCTAGCACAGACTTGCCTGAACAGCATTCCCAGAATCCTTTAGCCACAGGAAAAACAACTCTAAATAAGCAGCCCTCAGTCCCCCATGGGGTGAAAATCTCTTGAACAACGCAGGCCCAGAAGTTCTGGGTGAGCCAGAAAGCACTTTCATAGGGCAGGTAGACTCTTTATATAGACCCTTTCTGTTAGGTAGTGTTTGTTGCGTTGTATTGCTCAAGCAATGAACTCTTGTGAGGATCTAGAATTTAGACCTTGTGTTATTTATGGCACAGATACACGAAGGAGTAGTTTCCCCATTATTAGAAAATTCCTAATAGGCAAATCCCACTTTTGTAGGCTGTGGACACTTCCTAAATGGTGAATGGACAGAGGGAATAAAGGCATTGTGCTGAAGGTTAAGCTGGTAGAAAAAAAATCCATGTTTTCTTCTTCTTCATAGGCTCAGAGCTAGATTACTTTCCCCAGATACTTTTACAATAGGAACTCAACAAGTCAATAAGACAAAGGTGGTGCCAGTATTACCTAGATATTACACAGGCTGCTCCTGCCCCTGTTTCAGGGAGCAAGGCTTCATTTGCTCAAAGGGCCCATTTCCCAGCTGGTGCTGTTCATGTATGGTGGTAGCAGAGGGTGTGCCCAGAGGGTGCTGAGAATAACCTCCTCCAGGTGCAGAGTTAACCGGCAGGTGCCATATCTGAGTTTCTATCAGTCTGGCTCACACTGTTCACTGCTTTATTACTTTATTACTTTCCTTGGGGAACAAATCCTTAGTGTAGCCTATTTCATCTGTCCTTGTGTCTTTTAAGTAATTCTTCAGAAAAAATTTTTCTATCTGCATGTATTTAAAAAAACATTTACAGCTTATCAAAGTTATAAAGAAAACACTGATTAAGAAATTCAGCTATCCTAGAGAGGGAACCAAGATGGTAGCATAGATGAATATGGTACTTGCCACCTCCCACAACCACATCAAAATTACAAGTAAAATACGGAACAGCCATCATTCAGAATCACCTGAAACCTGGCTGAATGGAAGTTCTACAACTAGAGAAATAAAGAAGCAAGCACATCAAGACTGGTAGGAGGGGCGGAATCATGGAACAGGCTAGTCCAACACCCATATGTGATATGCTTTTAATCAGGAGTGATATCTAGGCTGTGGAAGCCTCCTGTGAGCAAGGGGTACCAGCTCCACGCCAATCTCCTCAGCACAGGGTACCAATAACTGTGCTGGGAAGAGAAGCCCCAATAACTTCAGGCTGTAGAAACCAGCAGGGATTGTGACTGGGTGACACACACAGGCTGCTGGAGACCCAGGCAGTTAGTTACCTAGGACTTACTTGGGCTCAATCTGTCTGAACACTAGTGCTGGGCAGCAGCTTGAACGGATCCAGGGACATACAGGGAGGAACTAAATTGTCTGGCATCAGAGCAAGAAATCAGGGCAGCTTTTTCCCAGAAAAAGTGCTCCCAGAGGTCATTGTTCCTATGCTGAAACCCTGACCCAGACGCAGAGTTGACTGGCAGGTGCCATTTCTGGGTTTCTATCAGTCTGGCCACAACTGTTTGCTCTGCCTGATGATTTCCTGAGATCCCACCCAAGCTGTTTGCAGTGGCTTTTCCATATGAATGGCCTATTCTGGCTCAGGCTTCAGACTTTTCTAAAATTTCTCAAACAAGCAGCAGCTGGCATCAGCATGCCCCATTCCTCTCAATAAGCATTCCCAGGCCTGGAATTAGCAGTAGCTTGCCTTGTTTCACAGCTTGGCCTCACCTGGGCACTTTTCAAGTCCTGGTGCACTGAGGAATATGCCGGTGTGCAGCCATCTGCAGATTGCTCTGTAGCTTCTGACAAGTGACCCAGGCAAGCACAGGCAGTGGCTGACTTTGCACCTCCAGGGGAGCTCGAGAGCCAGTGCACCCAGTGGATAGCTTCAGACCATGCCAGATTACAACTATACACACCCAGGAGTGACACACTCAAGGGGCAGACTCAGTGAGCACCAAAGACCCACTGAAGCAAGTGCTGCTCTATAGGGGTGTCTCCTTCACAGCAGCTCTTCCATTGTAGCAGCAGTGAGTTCTCACAGCCAATTGGCCTGGGGGTCAATTCCTCCCATCGATGCCAACAGCAATCAAGGCTGAACAACAAGTGCACACAGCCCACACAGGGGCGCTCCTAGAGTGCTCAGCTCGGGGGACTGGGGAGGCTGAGCCACTGGCCCTACAGGACACCTACTACACAAGGCCACTCTATCAATTCCAGGAGACATAACAGCTCTACTTAATACATAGAAACAAATACAGGGAAGCAGCCAAGATGTAGAGACAAAGAAACACGTCACAAATGAAAGAACAGAAGAAATCTCCAGAAAGGGAACTTAATGAATGCAAGCAAGCAGACTACCAGATACAGAGTTCAAAATAATAGTTATAAGGATGTTCAAGGATCTTAATAAGAGCTTCAAGGGACTTACTGAGAATTTAAAGGAACTTAGTGAAACTTTCAAGGATCTTAGTGAGAACATCAGAAACATGAGAAATTACCAGTCAGAAAAGAAGGATACACTAACTGAAATAATAATTTACAGGGAATTAACAGTGGAGTAGAGGATGTTGAGCATCAAGTCAGCAATTTGGAATATGAGGAAGCAAAAAAACAAACAAAGCAAAACAAAACTAAAAACCAATCAGAAGAGCAAAAAGAAAAAATACAAAGAAAATGTAAGGAGCCTCTGTGACAACTTCAAGAATGTGTGCATATAAACGTTACCTATGGACAGACATAATAGGATGGAAAAGGCCTAGGGTGGGGTGGGAACTGGGTGGAGGTGGGCAAAGAGGGGAAAAGGGGGGCATCTGTAATACTCTTAACAATAAAGATTTAAAAAATAAATAAAGCTAACACTCCTGTAACCCCTGCCCAGGTAAAAAAATAGAATAGGGCAGGCACTGCAGAAGTACCCTATGAGCACCCTCCCCATCAGCCCCTCAGCCCCCACAGTAACCACAATCCTGACTTGTACGACTGTCTTCACATTTGGTTTTCTTTATAGTTTTTCTATTCCACACATGTATCTCTTAACACTATGTTTTGTCCCTCCCTCTTTTTTAGCTTTATTGCTGTGGAATATACTGTATATATTCTTTGTCTTGCTTTTCTTCATTTTTATTATGTTTGTAATATCTATCCATGTTGCTTTTGTCTGGCTATAGTTCATTTATTTTAATTGCTAAATAATATTTAATTGAATGACTCTATCACAATTGCCTAATGTGTTTTATTGTTGATGGACTTCTGGGGATGTTTCAGTGGTTATGAACAGGGCTGCCACGCGCATTCTGGCCCATGTCCCTGGTGCACGGAGGAATATGCTTAAGAATAGAATTGCTAGATCACAGGGTTTGTATAACATTGAGCTTATTAAATGATGCCAAACTCTTTTTCCAAAGTGGTTTTTGCCAATTTATACTCCCACTGGCAGTATATGAAATATCCTTGCCAGAACTTGTCAGACTTTTAAATTCTTTGCCAATTAGGTGGGAGTATGGTATCTTTGTTGTTAAAAACCATAGTTTCTTTATTACTAATGAGGCTGAACATCTTTTCATGTTTATTGGCAACGTGAATTCCCTCTTTGGTGAAGTGGCTGTTCAAATCTTTCACCTAATTTTAAATTTTAAACTGCCTTTTTCTTACTGATTTGTAGGAGTTATTTTTTGGTCTATATATTCTGGTAGAGGCCCAGTGTTGTCTATATGAGTTGAAAATATTTTCCACTTTGTGGCTTGTCTTTTTACACTCTTTAGGGTGGCTTTTGATGATCAGAAGTTTTTAAATATATTTGAAATTTATCAAACTTTTCCTTTCATGTTTGCTTGATCCATCTGAAATGAAGTTTCAGATTGTACAAAGAAGAAATTCATTTAAAAAACAGAAGCATAAAAGTTAGTAGGTATTATTCATATAAGGAGGAACTTTTAAAGTAAATATTTTATATTTTCCTCCTTTATTGCAGATATGTAGCCTGCCTCTGATAGGAACAACACCATGACAACCTATTAATTCTCTTGAGAAGTAGGAATATGTATGTGTCCCATGTAGGGAATGTCTCCATGGGTACTCTATATAAATGCATGAATGCACACTCATGCACATACTATAAAAATACTTGTAAATTTATGAATAACTTTTGGAAAGATGTGCAGGAAATAGTTATAGTAGCTACCCGTGGGTAATGTATTTTTAAAATTTTGTGCCTTGAGGAAAAATAATATAACACTTAAGATGAATTACCAGAGTAATTTAGTGGGAAAATAGTACGTATCAGATATACCAAAATTTGTTTACATATGTTCTTTTAGGAATCCATCTATCAAACAGATGTGCTGATTTTCAATGATTTCACATGTGCTTTTTCCACAGACACAAAATATTGGTCACTTAAGTACAAAATTACATTGAACTATAATGTGCTCAATCTTCCTTTAAGCAACAAGATGTGAATTCCAAAGACTATTTCCAAATTCATCACCTAAATAAAATTTAGCACAAGTGAAAGGAATTTGCATACAAGTTCAAGGTGAATAGGAATAGTATGATTTAAAGAATTGTTAGACATTATTTTGAAGAGGCTTTGGTCATTTTTCAATCAATTCACTACTCTGGATTAAGCAGAGGTTTCTCTTCCTTCTACAATTTAGCTGAATAAGGAACAATTATTTCTTTTCCCCTTTAACAAATGGTCAGTTTATTTCAAGTTAGATAGGCAAGGGATACAATAATTATTATAATTTTAGCAAATATTTAAAATGTTTAAATATTTCAGCAGCTGCTAAATTACACATAGCAGATATTTACTATGTGTAATTTAGTGGCATTTTATATATATATATATATATATATATATACACACACACACACATATATATATATATATATATATATGGTATAGTTCCATTTAAAATATACATATTTATGCATTTTAAAATTAATAGTGAATACCACAATAGAGGTAGGTTGTAGGAAATTTATAATTTCGAAACTCTGTACTTTTCAGTGTCTGAAAATTTATATCTACATTCAATCTATAGATAGATATTGTCATAAGAAACTTTTGTTTCTAAGAAATGAATGAATTTTACTGTATTTTGGCGATTAAAATAATGGCACCTTAAATATGTAAGTTCTAAACCAACTTTTCAAAAAAAAGAAAACCTTTTTTTCCTTTAAATATAATCTAAATTTCCTCTAATGGCATTTTTATTCTCAGCAGTTTACCAGATAGTAGCTTTACCTTTTACATGAGGCAGGGATAGGGGTGTGGGGGTGGGGAACACTTAGCTAAGCAAGCAAAAGGTTCCCTGTCTAGGGAAACACACATTTAGAAGTGTATTATCAAAAACCTAATGATAAAAGGGACTATTCTGGAACATACCCCACATTGCCTTAATTACAAGTGCCTGACTTTTTACTCTACTAGGGTAGTGACGAAGTGGGTGACTGTCTCCCTTTCCATAAACATAAGGTGGGCTTGTTTGTGTACAACTCTGATCTTGACACCCATAACGCCAGTGTCATTGGTTCTAATTTTATGACATTGAGCTTAAGAAAAATATAGCTAGATTGGGACCAGAGGGAAGTTCCCTAAATCACTATGTTGAAAAATTCCACAAATATTTACCAAATTTGTGATTAATCTGTAGGGGGAATTGTACTCTGTAATTAGGAGGGTGTGAAGGTTGGGGGGAGGGGTTAAATATAGTTCTCAGGAAAACAACAAAACCATCTGATTGCATCTAAGTCTGGAATTTGACAGTGTGTTCAATTGTTAATTTGAACTCCGATTTTAAAAAAAAATTAACTTTTTTCCTTGTGAGTGAACGTGAGGAGTAGTTGCCCCTTGCTATGGACATGGGCCACCACTGCCACTTCCCCCAAGCCCGCTCTTCAAAGCAAAGCTGGAAATATAAATTTGAAATACCAATGCAATTATCACAAATCTAGTTTCTTTTGTTTAAGGTACCGGTCTTTTCCAAGGTGAAAGTGCCTCAGAGTTTCTTGTGTATGAAGTTATTCCAAAGTAACGTTAATTCGGGATGATCTGATGAACTCCTTTATTAGGAATTAAATAATTTCCTGGAAAGGGTGATGATGAATAGCCAGAGGAGTAGCTCTGTTTATCCTGTTAGATTGTCTGGGTGGTCCAAGTATACCAAAAGTTTACATGAGACACAAAACTATTGCTACATACTATTTGGTAAAGAACATTGGAAGCCCAAGACAGGATTAGCGTGGTACGATGCAGGCATTTCAAAACAAGCATACACTCATTCAGAAATATCTGAAAGGCATTTGATTTCTTACCATCGACCCCATTTCACTTTGTCTTTTTCAAGATAACTAATTTACCAGAGAGAGAAAAATGTTCAAAAGCTTCACAGATTTGAACAGGTCAAAATCACAAGCAAAGTGACATCTTTGCTTAGTTACATTTTTGTAAGGAAAGTGAAGACAACCCAAATTTATTTTAGGGAGCTTCTTGGGAAGGAAAGTCTTTTTCTTCCTTGAAGCAACAGCCCTTGATTTTGCAGATCAGGGCAGATATTTATAATTAAGTCTGGGTTAACTGTGTTCACTAGAGAAGGCTCATGCAAAACAAAATACACTTCACTCCTTGGAACCCAGCTTCACATGACCTCCAGATAGGGAGAGTAAGATGTTTTCTATAACACATTTACTATTACTAGCAAAAGGTGAGTGGGTATCACCTGGCCTCAACTTGGTCAAAGTGCATTTTTATGAGAAATTCTGTGGTGTCATTCTTGGCATATGAATATTCTGAAACTTCTCTTCAAGTACCAAATAGTATTGAATTAAAAAAATATATATACAGGAACCTTAACCGGTTTGGCTCAGTGGATAGAGCGTCAGCCCATGGATGAAGGGGTCCTGGGTTCGATTCCAGTCATGGGCACGTACCTTGGTTGCAAGTTTCCTGGCCTTGGTCGGGGTGTGTGCAGGAGGCAACCAATCAATGTGGCTCTCTCACATCGATGTTTCTCTCTGTCTCTCCCTCTCCCTTCCACTCTCTCTAAAAAAAAATCAATGGAAAAATATCCTTGGGTGAGGATTAACAACAACAACAGTACACATACAGGAGATATGCCATTTGCAAACTCATCAGTCACCAGTGGCTTTCACATTGCAGGTGGATTTTCTACTCATTCCATGAATATCTATGGAGCAGAGCCTATATCTTTCTAGCGTGGTGTATCCTAACTTAACAGTGCAAATTGCATATGTGAAAATAGCAGAATCAGTTAACACTTTCAAAAACTATCACAGGACAAGGAAAACAGCCAAACTGAGAAATACTTTCTTAATTTTTCTATCCTCTACTCTTTGATTTCCCTTTAAAATTGCTGCTTGAGAACATTTAACTGATTTCACAACAACGGCTATGAAAACAATACCACAGACCATACTTCCCAAACTATGGTAAACCTATAGGGACTATATGAGACCATAAGAGATAACTGCTGCTAATAATGACAGCTTACATTTGCTGAGCATATACTATATGCTAAACACAGGTTTAAGTGTCTTCACATTTATTATAGGATGCTAAATGGTAAATCTTTCAACCTCAGTTTTTCAAAAATATGTTTTTATTTCAGAGAGGAAAGGAGAGGGAGAGAGAGATAGAAACAGCAATGATGACAGAGAATCATTGATCGGCTGTCTCCTGCACACCTCCTACTGGAGATCAAGCCCACAACTGGGGCGTGTGCCTGGACTGGGATTCAAACCGTGACCTTCTGGTTCATGGGCGGGTGCTCAACCACTGAACCACACTGGCCAGGCTCAGCCTCAGCTCTGACTGAAATCTCAGAGGCTCTGAACAATAAAACATGCCAAATAGATGCCCCACACCCTGAAGAAAAGTGCTAAACCACCATGCCTAGAGTCCAAAAGACAGACATATACGATATGTCCAGAGATTGCAAAACCAGTTTGCTACCCTTAGCCACTAATTACCCCCTCCGGCTAATGAAAGAGGGATTGAGGCTGCCAAAGATGTGTATGTGTACGTGTGTTAGTGTGTGTGAGTGAGTGAGTGTGTGTGTGTGTGTGTGTGTGGTCTTCAGACTTCTGCCCAGGGAGAGGGAACAGTTGCATTTCCCTGCCTTCAAGGAAGTCCAGGCTACCCCGAAGAAGGTCAAGCACTTATGAGTTCCCCCTCAGGCCAAGTGGGGCCTGGGAGGAAGCCGGCCTGGGTCATCCAGAGGACTGTCTGACTGAGTGAAGAGACCTAACTGGGAAGGCAGCTGGGTGGAGTGGGCCTCTAGAAGCCCAGACTGCAAAGAGGCTCCAAAGAGGGGCCACCCACATCCAGAGGAGCAACAGCAGCTAAAACATTGTGAAGGAGATGAGGGAGGAGAGCCAGAGAGAGGAGGCCAGCCCTGCTCCTCGCAGCCTGCAGACACCCGATGCAGATCCTTGGGATGTAAGGGTGGGATGGGGATGGTTTCATGTAGGACTGGACCTGAGTGTGGATTGCTGTACCAGACAGGATTTTAATTACTCCAATGAACATACTTTAGTTTCTGATGAGAAAACTTCTAAAGCTACTAAAAAGCAAGGGGCTCTTCTGGGATTTCATCCAGGGGAAGAACAGAATAACAGAGCAAGAGTTTACCGATGAGGGAGGATAAGGTTAGCCATGTCCTGGCTGCACAGAATCTCATTGTTTTCTTGAACACATTACACTTTCAATCCTCCCAACTTCACGACATCAGTACTTTGCTACCCACTTTTTATGAATCGGCAAGCTGATGCTCAGAGAGAGGTTATGTAATCTCTAGCCATGTCCGTGAGTGGCAGAGCCAGGATTCAAACCCAGGCCATCTCACTTAAATATTCCAGACTGGTTTGGTGGGGTGGGAAGGAACAGGAAGGGGAAGTTAAATAATTTAACTAGTATATAGTTAAAGCACTCGTCTCCATCTTCTGTCTTTATTTTTACTTACTTATATATATATATATATGTGTGTATATATATATGTATATATATATGCGTGTGACACACTTGACATACTGAAACACTGACATGTTGTGGAGAATTCTTTGACTAGGGCAAACCACTTTAAACTCTATCCCTAGTTCCTAGGGTATAAGGGCTGACTCCTCTCTTCTGTTTTATGGACCAATTTGATGATGGGAAGGTTTGAGTTGAAGGACAAAGGAAAGCTTCTTGGAGTGCAGAGGATTCGGTGGGCCTGAAGGATACCAACATTTGGGCAAGGCGAGGGAAAGCAGAGGGACCATAAGAGAGACTCAGAAGTGGGGGAGGGGCTGTTGACTCCAGACAAATTTCTTTCTCTTAGCAATATTGCTTGGTTAGTTCTAATAGTTTTCCTCAACTCATTAAGTATCATGTAAAGTTGCACTATGATTCTTTTTTAAGCAACCCTGATCTGAAGAAACTTTTTTATTCTAAAACAGGAGTGTGGTAATTTTGGGGAGTCAGGTCCTAAACAGTGGCCTCTGTGATGTGATGTGATATCAAGTGTGACAAGGAAGCTGAGAGCATGAAAAATCTCCATAGGTACCTTAATTCAATCATAATCACCTACTAGACACCAGTTATGCCCAGGCCCTAATCTCCACTGGATTGCAGTGATCCTGTATTCTCTGAAATCGTATACAAAATTGCATCTAAGTATAAATGTGCATTTTCAGATGTAAGTGTTCATGGTCTTTATGAAATATTTGAAGAGTTCCTTATCCCCAAAATAATAATGTTTTGGGTATTTGTTTGAATAGTTCCTCCTTTAAAACTCATCTTGGGAAAGAAAGGGGAGCTGCTCATGCTATATAATAAAGCCTAATGTGCAAATCAACTGAACGGTGGAACAACTGGTTGCTATGATGTGCACTGACCACCAGGGGGCAGATGCTCAATGTAGGAGCTGCCCCCAGCCTCAGGCCCCAGGTCGGCCAAGGCCGGTGCCAGTGGGGACCCCCAATCACCCTGCTGGTCACCCCGAGGGAGGTGATCGGTGGGGGGCAGGGGAAGGGCCATCAAGTGGGAAGTGCCAGCCGGCCAAGGCGGGTGTGAGCGGGGGGGGGGGGGGGGGCAATCACCCTGTCGGTTGCCCCACACATTGGCCCTGATCACTGGCCAGGCCTAGGGACCCTACCTGTGCACAAATTTTGTGAAATGGGCCTCTAGTCAATAATAAGATATTTAAATACACATATTTTTAAAAAAATGCCTCCTCAAGGACAGATAGTGTTTTTACTTCATGGAAAGTAGTGCACTTTACATAACAATTAAAAAAGTATACAAGCTAATTTTTAAAACCCTCAAAAGGACAATAAAAAACATCAGCAATGGTGGTTTGCCCCCTATCCTCGCCAGCATTTGGCGTTGTCAGTGTTTGGGATTTTGGCCATTCTAATAGGTATGTGGTAGGATTTCATTGTTTAACTTTTGCAAACAATGATCTATGATGTTGAGCATGTTTTCATATGCTTATCTGCCATCTGTATATCTTGTTTGGTGAGGTAATCAAGCCTTTTTATTTTCTGTAATTCTGATTGTTTGGCATCTGGGGCCTTCCCGGCCCTGGAGAGACTGCTCCTCTCAGGGCAAGCCAGTTCCTAGAGTTAGTAAATGATCATGCCTTTTATATAAAAACTAGTCAGCCAGAGCCACATCACCACCACCTCCTCTATGGGCTCTCACATGCATGGCCATTAGTCCCCTGTCCTTATCACCCCGGAGCCAGAGAGCAGAAAACCAAAGCAGTCCCCATACCACAGAGCCTGATGGAATCATTCAGCTGAGCCAACACTAAGGCTGCTTACCTTGCCTTGCCTGTTCCCTCTCATGGACACCACAATTAAGATGCTGATCCACATTTCCCCCTCGCTCCCTCTGCCACCGGACCAACCCCAGTGCTTTCCTTGTGCGCCTGCATGGCATGTCCCTCCACTTGGGATCTGTTTGCAACAAACTATCTTTCCAATTGCCGCATCTCCTGACCTGTTGGCTTCACCACACCTCAATAATGGTAACACCTACTTTTAAAAAAGAATATGGATCGTCACTTCATAATTATTTCTTAAACTAAACATTTATATCCCCTACAGTTTCGGGGGACAGTTTTTTCACGTTAAAAAAATAGACAAATTCTCTACTAAAAAATGTAATGCTGCATTTAAGCACAAAGGAAGTAGAATAATTGTTATATATTCTGCTTTTTAAAGACATTTCCCTAAGGAAGAGCCAGCTCATTATAAGGAAAATTCCTTACAATTTAGGAATTTGGAAACTTCCTGGGTTGTGATTTACCCTTTGGTTGCTACCTAAATGCAAAGTAGAAATTAGATGATTTTACCATTTATCTATGGCAGTGGTTCTCAACCTTGGCTGCACATTAGAATCACCTGGGAATCTTTTTAAAATCCTGATTCCTGGGCCTCATCCTCTGGAAATTCTGTTTTTTTTGTTACTAATGTAGCCCCACCCCATAACAAAGAAACAGAATTTCCGGAGGATGAGGCCCAGAAATCAGGATTTTAAAAAGATTCCCAGGTGATTCTAATGTGCAGCCAAGGTTGAGAACTGCTGATCTATGGGACTGAGCAATGTTTGCTGTTGAAAGTCCATGAAACTTTTGGGATTGTTTGCTACACAACAAAACCCAGTGCAAGCTAGCTACCTAAGCCAGAGCAGTTACAACTTAACAGTTTACATTACTGAACAAATTTTTAAAAAAGTTATACAGACATTTCTGTTGTTCTGGAAAATCTCAATCTCATTTACAATCATTTAAAATTAATATTTAGCCAAATGTATATACACATACATAAATGTGTGAATGGATTGATTTGGCCCTTTGATGCCTGCTTTTTGGACCAAGTGCAAAGAAATATTGAAATTCTCAAATGTTTATTAGAAAGCTCAGAGTTAATAAAAAGGTAGTTAACGACCAACAAACATCTGCATTCTTAATAAATTAAGAGGAAAATTGTGAGAAATGCCTCCTTATACACAAGTGTTCTCATCAATTAAGTTCAAACCAGTTCTGCCCAAGAGAACTTTTGATGATGGTGTGAATGTCATATATCTGCAACATCTAATATGGTAGCCATTAGCCGCATGTGGCTATTCAGTATTGGAAATGTGGCTAGAGTGACTGAAGAACTGAGTTTTTAATTCAATTTAAATTTAAATTTATATAGTCACATGTGTTTATTGGCTCCTGTATTAGCCCAAATTTTGACAGTTTAATCAATTTAGTAAAAATACTAAATTTTAAGGTAACTTCAACAGTACTTCTGGGAGAACTGCAATATTATAAGTCAAGCTTGTAGGTGGTCTCTCTTGAGCTCTTAGACTCAAGAGGAACACATAAAAGTGATCCCCCCCCCCAAAAAAAAAGCTGAACAATGAAAAATATTCTAACCATTTACTCTTAGAAATCCTACCATGCAGCATAATATTGAGCTCATCACAGGGTCTTCATAAATATTTGTGAAAAAAAAAAAAAGCTCATGAATGAATTGGCAGGCAACTTTTCACTCTTTGGGAAAAAGAAAACCATGGGGCAAAGGGTAAACAACTTTTTAGAAATTTAGAACCATTATCTCTCATCTTCTAAAAAATGAGTGTAATGGGATACATATAGTAGAGATTTGGATGGATGGAAATAAAGTTAGTCAGATAAGTAGACTGATAGATAATCCTATCTAAAAAGGGTAATATGCAAATTAACCATCACAAAGATGGTGGCACCCAGTCCTCTCAGCCCTGCTGGAGTCCCCCAGTCCCAGAGGGGTGGCCGCTGAGAGCGGGCAGCGTGAGTGGCCTGGCAGAATGCTCGCTTCGTTGCTGCGGCGAGGAGGCAAGCATTCCACCCCGGCCGCAGAGGGCCTCTGGGCCTCTGGGCAGCAGGCACGGAGCAGTTGGGGGGAAGGGGAGGTGAGGGGAACACTTGCGTCGTCACCCGACGACCTCCTGCGTCTGGGCGCGGAGGGCCTCTGGCCAGGCCAGGCATGGAATGCTTGTATCGTTGCAGGCCGGGCTGAGGGACCACCCCCCCTCACCCTTCCAGGCACAAATTTCATGCACCAGGCCTCTAGTCTGATATATGGACTTTAGGAAAAGATTCTCAAATGTTAACTTCCCCGTGGGATGCTCCATCTTGCTTTGGGATCCTATTAAAGGCTGCAAGACAATTCTTTCCATGTTCTTAACCTGTCAGTTTGTTTTTTCCTGCTTCAAGAGAAAGTAGATTTTATATTATAATTTTAAAATTATACAATTTAATTCTTAAAGTCTTCAAAAGGCAAATGAAAACTACCTGCAATATCACTACCCAGAGAAAAGTGGTTATAATTTTGTTGTCTACCCATTCAGTCTTTCTTTTTTTGCTCACTATACATATGTGTGCATGCAATCTATATATATAAAAGGCTAAGCGACCGGCTGACCAGCCGACTGGTGACCGGCCAATAGGTATGACGTACACTGACTACCAGGAGGCAGGTGCTCAACACAGGAGCTGCTGAGTGAGAGCATCTTTGCAGAGTGCCCTCTCACACTCTGGGACCTTGTGGGGGATGTCAGATTGCCAGTTTCAGCCAGATCCCCACAGGTCAGGCTGAGGGACCCTACTTGTTGGAGGGACCTCACTCACTCTGCAGACACCCTTCGAGCACCCCATGTGCGGCCGGCTGAGGAGGGACCGCAAGAGGTTGGCTCCAGGGCATGTCTGGCCCATCTCACTAAGTCCCGCCATCACTGGCCACCTTCTAATTAATTTCCTTTCAATGTGCATGAATCCATGCACTGGGCCACTAGTAGTCTATAAAATTGGAGTGTACTTAATAATATAATCTGTTTTTCAAATGTTCCAATATTGGTGACTATATTTCTGTGCCATTCAGTATGCTTCTACCATACTATTTTAA
The DNA here is from genome assembly GCF_000327345.1 of Myotis davidii. NCBI lineage: Eukaryota > Metazoa > Chordata > Mammalia > Chiroptera > Vespertilionidae > Myotis > Myotis davidii. The sequence goes on from NW_006284244.1 coordinate 222,824, forward strand.
TCATTTTTATTGGCTACACAGTATTCCAGTGTCCAAAATATTCATGTGAATCATGACCCTATTTATCCCACTCCAGGCATTTTTCTATGTGGTTTTCTGAAGCCAAATCAACAGCTCTGTCTAGTCAAATTGGTTTTAAAATTCAACATAAGTCTTTACAATTTATTAGAACTGACTCTCCCCTCTCCTTGAAATCTCCCAGTCATGTCGCCCTTTCTGTTTTGAGATGAAAGGACTTTAGATGTAAGCCTGAAATTGTTTACAGGGTTTCCTCCCTACCAGTAAGGAGGGTGGTATGCTGCCAGACCCACAGCTGTCAGATCTCCCGAGCTAGCGGTGGAATTTGGGAATAAGGAGGGAAAGGGGTTCATCCCTAAAGCAAATATGGGAATCGTTAGAAGACTCCTCCAGAATTTCCAAGGAGTTTCTGTTTCCCAGAGTATGGGGAATCTCCAGATCAAAGAGTAATTGTTCAAAGCCCTCACTATAGTTCAGGGCTCACTATCTTGGCCTAACCACTGAGAGTCTTTGAGTGCATCAGCATGAAAAATAAATTTGCACTGGATTCAGTCGGTATGTAATCCAAGCACATTTGCAGAGAAGATAAGGGGCTGAGGATGCACAGTTTGTTCTGGCCAAGTCACCAACTTGGAACCAGAGGCAGAAGCAAGGATTGTGACTCACTTTCATCTTTTGGACAGAGTTCCTTACACTGCACTTTCACACGCATAGCTAGCATCTGAAAGCGTACAGTACTCCCCTTGTTAAAATGGAATCCCACTGGCTAACTGATTCACAAGTAGGCTCACTAATGCCATACCAGCAGCTTAAATGAAAATGAGTGAAACTCAGCCAGGGCTCCATTATGTTTCACTTGTGGCAAACCTTTCTTAAAAAGAAAAAGTAAAATGCAGACAAGCTGGGGCTTCATGAAAAGGAAAATGTCTGGGCCATCATCCTGGGCTGGAATGTACCCACAGCCAGAAGCATTCTCAGACCGGCCTCCCTGCCAAGTTCCGGGGAAGCCGCTTCTCCAAGGCAGGAAAGAAATCCCACAGGTATCCCATGACCGGACTGACCAGAGCTCAGAAGGTGGCATTGTTTGCAGCTCTGCGGGGTCTGCTCCAGATGGAAAAATCTGTTCATATAGACTCCTGTGCACGTCACAACTTCTCACTCCATCCTGCCATGGAACCCACATTCCACCCACTTTCATAAGGAAGAGGAAGGCATGGATCCTTGTATCCTCTTCCCCTTACCCTCAAATTTGGGTTGGTAGCAGCAGTTTATTTCTTTCAAATTGATGAAGGTGTCAAGTTCAAGACTCAATGCCCTGATCTTCCCCTTGAGCCGGTTCTCTCCCGTCAACACTTAGGTGGGTACCTCTGTGCCAATGGTTCCCCAGCCTCCATCTTCAGCTCCAGCTCAAGGAACCCTCTGCCTTCAGGCTGTCGTCCTTTGTGTGTGTTCATGAGTACCTCTTACCAACATGTGCAAAATAATTCCCCATTTTATCTCATGAGATAACTGTCCTGCTTGGTTTTCTAACACCTTCAGTGATACCGGATGCCGGGACCTGTGAGCCACCTTTTACATTCATTTCTCACTTACTGATTGCTCATTAACGATTCAGGGACAAGCCCAGATACTCCCCTGGAGGAGTTTGGCCATGGTCCCAACAGGAGTGGACACTGATTCTTGACGATGAAACTACATGATTGAGTGTGAAGTTTGGCTATTGTCCCGACTGGAGTGGACACTGCAGATTCTTGACGATGAAACTACATGATTGAGTGTTTTTGGAAAGTTATTCTAACCTCAGTTGTACATCATCTTATTACACCTTCTCAACCAACCATCACCTCCACCTCCAGCATTTATTTATCTCACAAATACTTAGATAACATATACTGTGTGTCAGGAAGTGTTACAGGTGTTTTATAAGTATTAACTTTTTAAGTCTTCATAAAAAACAGTCCTATAAGGAAACAACTGTTATTATCCCTGTCTTATGGATGAAGGTTGAGAGGCACAGGCAACGGGTAAACTTGCCTTCACTAGACTGATTACCTTGCTTCACTTTAATTCATTGTTGTTGTTTTTCTGAATGTATAGTGTTTGTTTATGCTCCTCCTGATCTCAACACCTCTTGCCCAAGTGCTCTTCTTTGTCTCTCTCTCTCTCTCT
>NW_006284244.1:225102-225925 GCF_000327345.1 Myotis davidii
CACACACACACTTTTACAAATGCATGCTGGTCTCCAGGACTCATCAGAGCCCCACCTCCCAATGAAGACCCACTTGTTCCAGTTCACTTTAATCCTTTCCTTCTTTGAAAGTTTCCCTGACTTACTCTCCGTGTGATGCCGCAGCTACTGCTTGCAAAATTACTTAACTGTCATGTTTTCCAACTATACCAGAAGCCCTTGGAGGTCAGTGGTCAGCGGTCAGCAAAATACTCTTTTATCTTTCTCTAATACTAAATACAAATATAGCTGGTACTCAGTGATCACTATTTAAGTAAACCAACATGATAAGTACTTCCATGATTCAAAAAAATAGAATAAAATTACCTAAAGGTGTCTTTTGCTTTTTGCAGCTACAACGAATATATACATTTCTCTGTTCAATGAGAACAGCATGATACACATACACACACACACACACACACACACACACATATATATATATATATATATATAAAGTACTGAATATTTGGGATATATTGGCAAAATATATTTCCTAATAAAAACAAACCTTAAATATTAAATTATTTTGAATTACTTGTAAGTCCTAGTTTTATAATTATGCCTCATTACTCATCAACACTAATAGTACTGAAATGCCGTGAGTGTGCTCCATTAGGACATAATTTCTGTGTTAAATGCTATATTGTCTTTAATCAATTCTAAATCTCTGATGAACTTTAATGGTAAAATGAACTTTGATCTTGTTTCTATAATAATTTGAAAGTAAAAAGCTAATAGGAGTAAGTGAGGAATAGGAAATGAATCCACAAAACTCCAAGTGAAAAGGCATTATAAGGAAATA
>NW_006284244.1:228239-236931 GCF_000327345.1 Myotis davidii
CAGTCAGGGCACATGCCCAGGTTGTGGGTTCGATCCCTAGTGTGGGTGTGCAGGAGGCAGCCCATCAATGTTTCTCTCATCATTGATGTTTCTATCTCTCTCTCCCCTTCCTCTCTGAAAACAATAAAAAAAAAATATTGGGTTCAAATGCTAGCTCCTCCTTTACCACTGTGTGACCTTAGACAAGTTGTTCAGTCACTCTGGGCTCAGTTTTCTCATCTGTCAGTGAAGATAGTAATTGTATTGTCCTTATAGTGAATGAGAAGTAATGAATGAGGAACAGATGAGCTTATCTTTTTGAGGTATTGAGGACAGTGCCTGGTACATAAACGGTACTATGTAAAGGTTTCCTGTGTATTGACTACCCTAAAATTATTCAACAATAGCTAAATCACAGTTATGAACCAAACAAGCAAAGATACAAGCTTAAGCCTCTACTGATTTTTAAAATTTATATTCTAGGCCCCATAAATGGGCCAAATGCATTGGATACCGTGATTATATAAGGTACTTCATCTGTCTTAAACTACGAGCATATGAACAACTTGGATCACTTCCTCAGAGATTAGCATGTTCTTTTGCAGATCACTGGGTGATGTATGTCTGCTAAAGTGTCCAGCCTCCCACTGTCTCCCAGTACTAAGGTTCTGTGAGTTAGAAACAAAAAGATCCTACTAACCATTCTTTTCAAAAGCAAAAACTGGAGCATGTGAAGACTTCTCTACAAAAAAAAACAACCCACAAAAAACCCACAGGAAAGATAAGAGGAAGGAAGAGTTCTCTTGACTTTGGCTTTCATACTCATTTCCTTTTCCTTGTTGATCCCTCACTGTGTCCTCCCCTGGACACATGAAGTTCATCATGAGGAAGAAGAGTGGAGACCAAAGGACAGTCTGAGGTGGTGGAGATTCTGGTACCCTCTCCTCCAAGTTCTTTGAGGCTGATTATATAAAATAATCTGAGATTGTTACAAATATTGGCAGAGGTATTCTCCCCGGGCCAGCTGGCTCCCTGAATTATAGTGCGGGACTGGTGATTCAAAGAATAGGTCCGGCCTCTAGAAGTGAGTGCTAATTAGACAGTGTTGAATGAGCAAGGTGGTGAGAGTCCCAAGCAGTGCATAGTCCCATTGTGTGCACTAACCCAAGGCCTGAACATGTGTAATGAGGTATTGTTCTCCAAGGTAATAAATCACTGCTAAACTTGGATAGGAGGAAGTATTTTCTGAATGTACCAAGAGGAGAAAAAGGCATGTTCTTAAACTAACAGCCTCCACGGTCTTGATTTTGTTACCTGTGAACTGGGGTGGTGGTGGCCTTGAGGGTCTTCACAGTCTATTACCACTGATACTCTCTGTGTCTATGCATAAAACCCACCCTGGAACCCACTGCGTTTGTCTCCTTGTTTCTGCCCTCCAACTTCTATGGTCACACAGGTGTCCTGTCATCACTGACCCCTTCCTACTTAAATTTAGAAGCCTTGTGTCTGGTTCTCTTACAGTCAGAATCTGTGTGAAGCTGAAATACTCTGATCTTTGCTGATAATGAAAATTAAGGAGGACAAGAGGTTATCCTTCTAGTACAGGGGTGGGGAAGGCCCTCGAAATCATTTGGTCTGGGCCTCTATTAGGGGTGAGCTAGTTAAATGTTTGACCAAATATAGCGGGCGAATTTTTAAGCTGATAGTTTTGCATGGCCCTCGAATAGTGTGGCAATAAAAAGAAAGAGCAGGCATGTAGTGTGGAAAGGAGAAGTAAAACTGTGTTTATTTGCAAACAACACTATAGTCTACTAAGAAAATTTGATAGAATCTACAAAAAAGCTGCTAGAATTAGTAAGTTTAGCAAGTTTGCAGATGATAGGATTAATATACAAAAATCAATTGCATTTCTATACACCAGAAATGAACAATCAGAAATTGAAAATTTAAAAACTCATTTACAATATCATAAAAGTATAGGAATAAATCTAATAGAAGATGTGTAAGACCTGTTCACTGAAAACTACTAGCAAAGTTCTGAGAAATTAAAGAAGACCCAGTAAGTAAAGAGATATTCTGCTCATGAGTCAGGAGACTCAATGTTTTCAAGTTGTCAATTCTCCTCAAACTGACCTAAAGATTCGACACAATCTCAATTTAAATCCCACCAGGCTTTTTGATAGACCTTGACAACCTGATTCTAAAATTCAGATGAAAATGCAAAGGACCTAGAATAGCCAAAACAACTGTGAAATAGAATAAAAGTGAATGGTTAATAAGATCTGATTTCAGATGAACTATAAAGGTACAGTAGTCAAAATAATATAGTATTGACATAAAGACAAATAGACTAACAGAATAAACAGTCCAAAAATAGACCCAGAAACTTATGGACAGCCAATTTTTGACAAAGTTTCAAAGGTCACTTAGTAGAGAAAGAATAATCTTTTCAAAAAATGATGCTGGGACACCTGGATATCCACACAAAAAAACCAAACACTTCAATCTACACCTCACACCATATACAAAAATTAATTCAAAATAGATCATCAGTGTAAACCTATAACTTAAATCTATAATATGTATGCCTGGAAGGAAACATAGGGAAAAATCCTTCCTGAGCTTAGATTAGGCAAGAGTTTCTTAGCTATAACATCAAAAGCATGATCCATAAAAGATCATTTTGACTTCATCAAAGTTAAAAACTTCAGCTGTCACTGTTGAGAGAATGAAAAGACAATCCACAGGCAAGCACATACCTGATAAAGAACTTGTATCCAGAAAATATAAATAATATAATAAACTCAGCAATAAAAAATAAGAAAACAATACAATGAAAAATAGGCAAAAGATTTGAACAGATACCTCACTAAAAAAGACATACTGGTGGCAAATAAGCACATGAAAAGATGCTCTAATCACTGATCATCAGGGAAATACAAATTAAAACCACAATGAAATACCAGTTCGCACCTATTAAAACAGTTAAAATTAAGAAAAACTGATAATACCAAATACTGGCTAGGATGTGAAAGAACTGAACTCTCATACACTGATGGTGGGAAAGTAAAATGATATATACCATTTTGAAAAACAATTTGGTAGTTTTTAAAAAAGTTAAACATTCACCTAGCATATAACCTAGGTGTTCCACTCTTTGGATTTTATCCAAGAGAAAAGCAAAAGTCCATCCAAACACTTGTACACAAGAAGCTTTGGTAACAATAAAAATTGGAAACAATTTAAATATCTATCAACAACTGAATGCATAAATAAACCGTGATATGTATCACATGTACAGATATATCATACATATCATATGTAGTATGTACATCATATGTATAGGCATATAATATACATAACATATATATATATAATAGAATCTTATTTATCAGTCTAGCAGTGGTTCTCAACCTTCCTAATGCCACGACCCTGTAATACAGTTCCTCATGTTGTGGTGACCCCCAACCATAAAATTATTTTCATTGCTACTTCATAACTGTAATTTTGCTATTGTCATGAATCGTAATGTAAATATCTGATATGCAGGATGTATTTTCATTGTTCGTGACCCACAGGTTGAGAACCGCTGGTAGAGAAATACACTAAAACATGCAAAGCAACATGGATGAATTTTAAAATAATAATGATGAGTGAAAAGAAGACAGACAAGAAAAAGTGTACAGGCCAAATGATTCCATTTTTATACATCTGTAGAAAACACACATGAATGTGTAGTGACAGAAAGCAGATCAGTGGTTACCTGCAGGGATCAGGTGGTCGGGGGAGGGGATTACCCAGGGGTAAGAAGAAACTTTTTTGAGAATGATGGACATATCTGCTCTTGTGATTGTGGCAATGATTCTGAGGGTATGTACATCTGTAAAAACTTATCAAATTGTACCCATTAAATATGGGCTACTTATGGTATGTCAATTAAATGTAAAATATGTTAAACAATAATCCAAAATGAAAAAAATATCTACCAGGATATTGATACTATAAGTCAGAGTAATGCAATAACTTTGTGAGATGGCAGGGAATTGGGGTGATCACGCGGTAGGAGCTCTTTGGGCAAGTGGCAAAGTGGCAAAGTTCTATTTGTTGACTTGGGTGGTGATACCCAGTGCTTGCTTTATATTTCTTCATTATACATGAATCCATTATAATATACAAATTATAGAATAAACTATATTTTCTAATTATTAAGCCATATACTTGTTTTCTGTATCTGTTTTATTTTATAATAAAGACATTTTTGAATCCTAAAAAAAAAATCCTAAAATAAGAAAATAGTGCTTGAGAGGAAGAGACACATAAAATGTGACTCAGCTTATGATAGGCACATTTCCAACTCTATTCCCAGGGCTATACAATACGGAGGAAAAGGAAATTGAAATGATACGCGGTTAAATTGAAAATGAAGTTAAATAGACTTGTTAAAGGGCTGGAGCATTTAATGAACATTTCCGAAATGCTAGAGGGGAAGCTAACTAAATGCTATCTGAAGTTGGGTGTGTACCTGTGACCTTTAAGACTTGAGTGGGAGACAGGCAGTGGGGTGGGTGGGGAGGCAGGGTGGGGCTCCGCAGATGCCATTGAAACTGAGAAAGAAAGGCAAGGGGCAAAAGATCAGCAGGTCCTGGCTTCTCCTGCATGAAATTCATTACGGGGCAGTCAATGGGGGTGTTAGCTCCTGTGGGTTCCTATGTTATTCTGCAAACACTTAGACATGTACTTGTCTGCTGCCTGCCTCAGTTTCCCCATCTTTAGGTAATAACTGACAATGGTGTGAAATGTTATGAGAATTAAATGAGACAATGCCCGACACGCAGTAAGCACGCTACCTATTATGACAACTTAGTTTTAAAATGTATAAACTGCAAATCTTAATAGTTAACTAAAGGAACACAATTTTAAAAAGACCTTATTGTATCCCAGCCTATTTCTGGGGCTTGGCATGAGATAGAAACTTGCCAAAGCTCCTGCCAGGAAATCCATTGGCAATATGTTTTCATTCTGGGGCTTCTTCAGATATTGGCACTCTGATAGACAGTGGGCAGGGGCAGGTTTTCAAATCACGTATGGCTTTATAAACAGTTTTTCACTTTAAGGCAACCATTTCTAGTACTTGGATCTTAAATGATACTAATTTCATCTGTTACTATTATTTAAAAAATATAATTTTCTTGATTTTAAAGAGGAAGGGAGAGAAATGGAGGGAGAGAGAGATAGGAACATCAGTGATGAGAGAGAATCATTGATTGGCTGCCTCCTGCATGCCCCACACTGGGGATCAAGCCCGCAATCAGGCATGTGCCCTGACCGGGAATCAAACCTGGGACCTTTCAGTCCACAGGCTGACACTCTTACCACTAAGTCAAACCAGCTAGGGCATCTGCTACTGTTATTTCCAAGTGATCCTCTTATACTTGAAATTCTAGGAGAATGTCATAGAGAGAAAGACAAGCCAGCATGGAGCCCTCAGAGACAGGATGTCTCATTGTGAACAATGACTATTAAGGAATAATGTGAGTCCATTAAAATACCCAAGAGCACACACTCCAAATACAGAGGCTCACCCACTACCTGCCCCCCTTCCTTCCTTTCTTCATCATTTTCTTTTTGGTATGGCACTTCTTGTCTTTTTTCCAATTCTTTTTATTAACGCATGCAGTGCATTTATTGAGACCTGCTAGTGCTAAGTCCTGGAAATACACAGATGAAGGGAACGCACGTTTCCTGCATTTAAGAAGCCTGCCTCGTCCAGCTAGTGTGGCTTAGTGGTTGAGCACTGACTCATGAACTAAGAGGTCACTGGTTCAATTCCCAGTCAGGGCACATGCCCAGGTTGCAGGCTCGATCCCCAGTAGGGGGAGTGGGGTGGAGGAGGCAGCCAATCAATGATTCTATCTCTCTCCCCTCCTCTCTCTAAAAATTCAATAAAAAACATATTAAAAAAAAGAAGAAGCCTGCCTCCATTGGGCTGTTTGCACTATGGATGTGTGTTCACAGACATAGGGACTCTCTAGTCTTGGGCTTTCAACTTAAAAACTTCTATAGACAAGAGCCAACCTCAGCCCCGGAACTCTGTGTCCCTGGCTGAGCATGGTCATGACAGTCTTGGGCACCATCACCCTGTGGCTGTTTGTGTTTTTTGAGGATGTTCAGCAATTACCAGCCCCATTTTACAAAGTGAGAGGCTTAAAAGACACATAGAGGTGTGTCATTAAAATAACAATAGAGCAGAGATAATATGAAGCCTGGCAGAGGGAGCTAATGGCCAATGCCTTTGTGGGGAGCCCCTCAGGCGTTAACCAGGCAGCGCTGCAGGGTGTCAGAGCCCAGATTTGAAGCCCAACAGCCTCACTCTGTCACTGGCTCACTCTGTAACTGTAAGTGAGCTATTACTCCTCGGTTTCCTTATCTGTAAAGTGGGGATAAAAACAGGGCTGCATCACAAGGCTTTTGTGAGTCTTGCTGGCTGGGCACACAATACGTACAATTAGTAATATCATCCAGAAGGAGAGTCTATATGTCAACCGACCACATGCTGACAGACTATGCCTGGGCTGGTACTTCTACTATCAGCAAAATGGTTTATCAATGGAAAATCGGTTTCTTTTACAAAAATACAGACTGCTTGCCTCCCCACCCCCAATATATCCTAACTGCCACTTCAGGAGTCTCTCTTGATTAGCAAGCTGAGTGGCAATGGCATGCCACGGCTGCCTTCCCAGCTTCCAAAGGACAGGAAGTGGGTATTGGGGACTGGCTGACCAGAGGCCACCCAACCTATAATTAAGGGGAGGTGGTAGCGGGAAGGAGGGTGGCCCTGATGGAACCAGATGGTAGAGAAACCCATTTGGGTGCATTTGGTGGGTGATGGCTGAGAACAAGTGTAGATAGGGCCGTGTGTGTGTGTGTGTGTGTGTGTGTGTGTGTGTGTGTGTGTGTCTCCAAAGTAGGGAACAATCCTGGTGGGAAAAACTGAATTGCATTATACTGATTCACTGGTTACAACAGCCCAATGCTGGGCCTGGTGATCTTTGTAGAAGGAAGCAGTATTTATCGTGTGTGAATGTATATGCCTTCTATTTCTCCTGGGAGAGGCAGTATTGAGCAACTACAGGTAAGCAGGACTACACAGTAGCAAGACTTGTTGTCTCCTTCAGGCTATGAGCAAATATATGTTTTTGATGTTCAGGCAAAGAGAGTATAAGCGCATTATGTTCTAATGAGGCCTATGAAATATGTCGTAAGTGCCATGCTTTGAGGATTAGGCTTAAATACCTCTGCAGTAGGGGTTAGTCCCACATTTTTGTTTTTATAGTATTTTACATACTTCTGTCTAGGGATTCCTGCAAATGCATACCAAAGGGATATGCTTACCACGTAGTTCAAATGCAATTAGCATCTGTATTCCTGAGGTAAGAATTCTGAGACCTGTGCAGGAACATCTATCTGCATTACTGGTTTCGGGGACTGAGTTTTGATTTTTAGGAACTTGTTCACTGGTTCCTGAAGCTCTGGCTATATCTGAGTTTATAGAAGACGGGGTTTCGGTAGAATCTTGGAAACGTTCATGGAAAGTCATGGAGAAACACTTGATTTCGGAAATAGCAGAAAGATCCGCTTTCAATGGGAAAAGGAGAAAAGAATAGAAAACAAACCCCAAAACAACTTAGTGCTCTTCGCGAAAACTAGGGGCGCTACCTTCGCACAGGAAGGTGAGAGGCCGAGTGCTCTGCCTCTCCTGGGTCAGCTAGGGGGCGCTCCGTCCCGGGCTCCTCCAGGGAACCATCAGGCAGTGCCGGAGAGCTGCTGGGCTGTGCAGCTCAAAGACTCCTGATTGTGAGCCTCCTATTGCCCAGTGCTGGCCTCAGAGCGAGGAGGGCTCACAAGAAGCACAGGGCATGGCCTCCTGAAGGGATCCAGACTTCTTCGTTCTAACTGGCAACTGAGCCTTTGAAATCGTCCCAGATCCTTCACTAAGCTTGTGGTTGATGTGAATCTGAAATGACCAGAAAGGGCCTATTTTCAAACAGCCGGTTCAGGAGCATATGCTGAGTACGCACTGTGATGGAAAGACCCACTGTGGTTGGTTTGCCGATTTGTTGATTTCTCGCTTTCGCTGGTCATCCTTGACCTCCCTCTGCGACCCCTCTTCCCTGCCCTCTGCCCTCTGTCTCCCACAGAGGCAGATCCGTTTAACTTCAAATAAAGCAAGAGCGAGTTTTGGATGCCTGCCTGTGCTTCATATAGGCGCTGCCGAAAGCTTTGCACATAGAAGGAAATCTGTGCCGGGCCTCATTTGGGAGAGATGAAATATTTTAATAGCAGTGTTTATGTTCTCAGCCTGTAGATAACTGAAACCCAGCAAGCTTTTACATCAGGCTTTGAGATGAAAAATATCACCCGCTCGATGGAAACACAAATTTCATCCCTGCTGCCCTCCGGCCCTATTAGCGTTCCTCCAGATTTCCCTGCTCCCCTTGAGATTTCTGAGTCACCACAGAGGGAGACCCAAGGCAATGTCTGGCCAAGTTCTGCAGGTTTAGGGTTCTCGAGACAAGCAGACTTAAAAGGTTTCCTCTCCGAGTTCCCCAGGCTCCTCAGACAGTCTGGAGCTGAAACTGCCCTGGGACCCATGAGAGAGTCAACACCAGGACTGGAACAGGCAGGCGGGGTGGGAGGTGGGGGAGATGAGGAG
>NW_006284244.1:237053-252514 GCF_000327345.1 Myotis davidii
AAAGGGCAGCGCTGGCCCACAGCTGAATTCTGGGCGGCGGCTTTGAAACCAGCCAGGCCTGGCCCCTCACAGACTGAGGGAGGGTCCCCGGACTCCACGCTCAGCTCAATCTCAGTCTTATGTGTTTTGCTCTTTGAGGGATCCAAGCCTGCAATTCCCAATCCTTTTTTCTCTCCAGAAAGATGGGAGCTTGCACAGACAAAGCACATCTGTCAACGTCAGCGTGAGGGCAGCTTTAACGGATGTCTCCGGATCTGTGCTCGTGGGCAGACGTGCACACGCACACTCTTCCAGGATGAAGTGTGCCTGGAAGTCTGATTTATATAAGCCAGGAGAACAGCTCATTTTTCATAACTGACTGGGTTAAAAGAGACGGTCTGCGCTGGAAAAGTCACCAATACACACTCAAACAAAACACAGACCCTTCAAATGAGCTGCCTTGGCTGGACTTACTTTTATATTAATTTAGTCTGCGCTCTCCAAAAATTGAGTCAATGTTACACTTTCTTAATAAGAACAATTTTAATAAGTAGACTGTATGCATGTGAATCATGAATATACAAGAACATACACTTTTAGTAAGAAACTTTTTGAAACCTATTGCCTTGAGTCCATAAAATAGAATATATCTATCTTTCTTCTACTCTTAATTAACCTTGACTTTTATTCCAAAACTCCTTGGCCTTTATTCCAATGTCCAGTCTGCCATGTCTTAGAACTAAGTGTCCCTGGAGCCACCACAGATAGAAGAGCTGTCTAAGACCTTCCTTCTATGACACAGTTTTCAGATGCTACAGTTTGGACAAACTAAAAGTTTGTCTATTAATATGCAGCTCCCAGGAGAGGGCATAATCAGGGCCAGGCACATTCAACAAGATTCATCCCCCACTATCCACTGGAGATGGGTTCCAAGACTCACATAAATGCCAGATACTGTAGATAGTACCAAACTCTATATATGTTTTTCCTACACATACATACCTAAATTAAAGTTTAATTTAAAAGTTTAGCAGAGTAAAAGATTAACAACAATAATGAAGAACTGTAACAGTATACTGTGTAATGAAAGTCACATAAATGTGGTCTTTCTCTGTTTATGTCTTCCACCCACAAACTTAATGCCTTTTCCATCTTAACTATGCTCTTATTGTGCACAGTGGCCATAACTGTTGCATTTGGAGATGCAACAGCAAAACGAGCACACACTTCTTTTTCCTTCTTCACAATTTCAAGAATAGAAGATTCATTTTTACCACAGATTTTAGCAATCTCCACATACCATTTTTTTTCTTTCCTTATTGAGAACTTTCACCTTTTCACTTAAAGGAAGCACTTCATGGCTTCTTTGGCATATCCAAATGCCAGCATCACTAGTCTGGCACTTTGGGGCCATTATTAAGTAAAATGAGGATGACTTAAACACAAGTACGACACCACGACAGTTGTTCTGACAACTGAGATGGCTAAGTGACTAACAGGTGGGCAGCCTACATAGCATGGATAAGGTGAACCAAGGGATGAGTCGCATTAGGGGTGGGATGGAGTGGAACAGTGTGAGATTTCATCATGCTGTTCAGAATGATGTACAATTTAAAACTAGTAAATTCTTTATATCTGGACTTTGCCATTTAATATTTTCAGACTGTAGTTGATCATGGGTAACTGGAACCAGGGAGTGAGCCCGAGGATAAGTGGGGACTGCTGTAATTACTCTCACGTGCTGTAAAAGAGCTACGTCAAAGTTCAACAGAGATACATTTAAGGGAAGAGTGAGTCCTCATGGAATAGGGATGGGAGAGGAAGTCAGGCGAACTTCATGGAGGAGGAAATATTTGAGCTGTGTTTTGAAGGATGGACAGGAGTTTTCCAAAAGTAACGACGGGGAAGGTTCTAGGAGATTACAGCATGTATGAAAGTCTGACCACGGTGGGTATGGTAATTACTGAGCAATGGTTGGAGACAAACCTGGAAAGATGGGCTGTTGTAGGGTGAAAATCAGTCTTTGACTAAGGTCTTCTGTGCGTATGGGGATATTCAAAAGCAGAGTGATACGATAAAGTCAGAGACAAGGAGTGATACAAACATCAGCATATAAGGGAAACCATAAATGGTAATATTTTTGTAAAAAATAAATTATATGTATTAACATGAGAAAAGTTAAGAATGTTATCTCCGGGAACTGCCATATTGAAGGCTATTTTTCATTTTTTACATTACTGGGAATATATATTACTTGTGTCATAAAAAGGGGAAGATGATTAAATGTGTAGTAAAGAACTGGGGAGAATGGACCAAAGAGGAGTTCACATGGAAAGAACCCAGTGGTGTTGGCTGACCACCAGCAGTCATGCCAAGTGCCTGAAACCCCTAAAGTAAATGCAAACCTAACTGAAAAAGCACAGATCTAGATTAAGATAAGTGAGGTGGTCGTTACAGTCCCAGTACTCCCCATGCTCATTAGATCAGTTCCAAAGTCGAGCATCCAGTGCTGGGGACCACAATTTAAAGAGCTGAAACTGAGTTCATCACAAAGAGGACTGTCTGAATGGGGAGGATGTCTGAAAGCCGAGTCATAAAAGAAAGATTTATGGTATCTTGAGATGTTTACCCTGAAGAAGGGATAACTTATGGGGTTCACTGTATCCACCTTCAAATACTTGATTATGTGCCATGACAATGAGAGATAAGACTTAACCTCTATGGTTCTCCAAGTCAAAACAAATACCAATAGCTGGAAGTTACGGGGAGGGTAGTTTTGGCTGGACATAGGGAAAGCAAGTGTAAATCACGATGTTATGGCTCGAGGTGACTGAGATCATACCCAACAGCCTCACGGTGGACAAAAGGGACGCAATTTCAGGCACAGTGACTTATCCCCAAGACCCTCCAGTTGGTCAGTGGAAGAACAGGGCCAAACCAATGCTCATGCCTGCAAGTCCAATACTCTCTTCCCCCAGGCACCCGCCATCATGCTGCCTCCCAGTCTCTCCCGATGCCACCACATGGCTTGGCTTTCTCAAGAAGTGGGCTCCTAGTCTCTGGATGTGTCAAAGCTCAACCCGGATGGCCACCTGCCCAGGGTGCTCTCAGGAGTTGTCTGGAATGGATAATCTCTCAGACTGCTTTCAAGTCTGTGCTGCTACAATTTGAATTTTAGAAATAACTTAAGGATTTGGGTCGTGTTAAATTAGAACTCTAATACTCAGTAAAGAGATTAGGAACATAGGAATAGTGGCTGATTTATGGAGAGGGTGGAGGAAACTTCTTAGTAGTTTCCCCGTTTCTTAACAGGCCCCATCATGGTTATTATCAATATTATTACAGTGTACAGCACTCCCACACCTCACATTGGGCAGGAGCCAGGGGCGTGTTGGGTGTGGGGAAAACTGTCTTTTTGCTTTGGTCCCTACCCTGCCAACTAGAAACTGCAATATTCCTAAAGAAAGGGATTGAGTCCATATGGGTGTGCCCCGAGTGATGGCAGAATGCCACCTGGAAATGGTCACAGAACAGATTACAAAAACACTCAAAGCATTTTCATTCATTTTGGCCTATGCCAAGAAAAGACTCACCCTCCTCTCTGCCTCACCCTCACCCTCACCCTCACCCACCACACTTAAAAAAATCCACACACCCATTAGTAATTTGGCCATTTATTTGGCTCACAATCATAGGAAAAGGGCTGAATTGCTTACCTCACTAGTTGCATATCCAGACCCTAAATCTACATGGAAAAGAATGTACAGTACAGGATTTCCCTCATTACCAGCGCACTGTAGACGACAAATTCAGTAATTAAAAGCTATTTTCTGGCTCCTGGGATGTCTGTTCTTTGGGAAAGAGATTAAGATTTGTGGTACAGGGTCACTGACCTATAAAACCGGAACTCACTTTGGCAGTATAAGCTGGCTCTAAACTTAATGTTCATGGGCAGGTGACCAAGTTAATCTGAGACAAAGTTGTTCAATCGGTGCTGTTGGGATATGATATATTCACTTTGAGGTCATTCTATGCCCCCGAGTAGCCATTCTTACTTGCATTACCCTAAGCTCTCTTTGGATGAAATTTCTAGTACATTCCTATCCTTGCATTTCTTTTCCCTATTAAAATGTGGACATTCCTAATCTCATGTCCTCAGGGCCATGCTCAAGGTGGCTACTGGCTATTTAAATCAACTACCTCCTCTATTTTTCTCATCATCATTGCTACTATTTATTGAATATTTTCTTTTTTTAAAATTAGTTTTATCTTTTTCAATAACAATGGACATTCAATATTATTTTATACTAGAGGCCTGATGCACAAAATTCCTGCATGAGTAAGGTCCCTAGGCCTGGCTGGCAATCAGGGCTGATCAGGGCCTTCCAGCTGCTGGCTGGGGCCTCCCTTCCCCAGCTGCCGGCTGAGGCATTCCTTTGTTCCATACTGCCCTCTGGTGGTCAGCGCACATCATTAGCGAGCGATCGAACTCCTGGTCTCCCGGTCAAACTCCCAAGGGGACACTTTGCATATTAGCCTTTTATATATGTAGATTAGTTTCAGGTGTACAGCACAGTGGATAGGTAATCATATACTTTATGAAGTGATGCTTCTGATAATTCTAGCACCCATGTGACACCATACATTGTTATCACAATATTATCAACTATGTTCCCTATACTCTACGTTATATCCCCGTGACTATTTTGTAACTACCACTGAATATTTTCTGTCTTTCAAACATTGTGCTGCATGTTTTATATACAACATCTTTTTATCCTCATTTTTAGATGATTGAAATAACTTGCCCAAGACAAAGTTGTTAAGTGCTGGAGATGGGCTTCAAACAAGCTTTTTCTGACTCCAAGTCTGTTAACCACCACATTATAACAGAGGACCTAGAGGGGAGCTTGTCTACTGTGAAGAATGGTCTTCTTTCGAATTCATATTGGACAGTGTATGAACACCTGTGCCACATGAGGAAAAGTTATCAGGTGCAAAAGTGAGGTTTGATGTACAGTAAACTCTGAGCCTGCTCTGACCAAGAGGAGGGCAATGAGAAGACACGTGGTATTAGATGCTGGAGGACAGGTGAGATGTGGGAGCCCAAGAAGCATGTTAGAGAGAAGAAGAATTTGGTTAGAGGTGGTGTAGCTTGATTCAGGCCACACAGATGGCCTGGGGAGCCTGGAAGGAACCTTTTTGCCTGATACATGGAGTTCAGTTAGAAAGGGCTGGGGGTGAAATATTTTTTAGGATATGTTTTTATTGATTTTAGAGACAGAGGAAGGGAGAGGGAGAGAGAGAGAGAGAAACATTAATGATGAGAGAGAACCCTTGATCAGCTGCCTCCTACATGCTCCCTACTGGGGAATCAAGCCTGCAATCTGGGAATGTGCCCTGACTGGGAATTGAACCAGCAGCCTCTTGGTTGAGTCACATTGGTTGGGTGTGAAGGGGATATTTTGATCCAGAGGAAAACATAATAAAACATTTCTAAGGGCTAAGATAGAGAGGTTTCTAGTCTAGAGAACATATATTTATAAAGTATATTTTATATTAAATGCCATGTATAATATAGAAATAAATTGCCTACAGAAAAACAATAGAAAGAATTGGTCTTATATTAACTCACATTGTTCTAGGTCTAGTAACAAGAGTTAGTCACTTTCTCCTCTAATAATTCATTCACAGATACAGGGTTTGGCAAATGTAGGTTTACAGTGGTTCGTATGACCAGCATCACTAGTCTTGCACTTTGGGGCCAAACCAAAGTATATCTGTTTTGTGTACTCACAACTGTAAACCTTCCTTTGCTTCATGCTGTACTTATTGAGCACTTATTATTTACAAAATGCTATATTTATAAGGAGATATATAGTAAATATATATTCCTTTTTCTTTCCCCCAATAGGACAGCTGTCACCAATGTCTGTGAGAATATCCAAGAATGTCATGGATGTGAATTTGGGCCAGAACACGGAGGCTCTGTGGCCAGTCTTCAGGGAGAGGGAGAGGCCTGATCTCCCCGGACCGGAAGGAAACTGAGGAGAGTTCATTTCTCCTTGGTTCTGTATTTCTGTATCTAGCACTGACTTAACACCTGGTCAGGGCTGTCACCGCTCCATGCACCAGTGTCCACCCTCATCTCTGTTCCAGGGAAGCCTCCACAGCCTTGGCTCGAAGGAGAACAGGGCCTGTCCCAGCTCCTGCCGGCGTGGCGCCCGCACAGCACCTCATTTCCCTCCACGGAAACAGGACTTTCAGCTCATCTCCTGGTCTCTTCTCTGGAAGCGTGTTGATTGGATTTAAATAATAAAAGGTCATCTACTTCATTTGTATTCAAACCTTTTGAATGCAATGTGGCCTACAAGAGTGAGCTGTGGCTTCAAATCTTACTCCATCTCTCACTCTAGGTGGACCTGAGGCTCCGGGATGCCTTTCCACCTCAGTTTCCTCCTAGATGAAAAGGAAAAAATATCATCTACTTTACAGGGTTCTGGAGAGAACTAAATGCCAAAAAAATAGAGGATCCTGATCTGGGTACCTGACACATAATGGGTACTCTGCAGTGTCTGCAGTACTCATGGATATATATTGAAATAATTAATTCTACTTATTAAGACAACGTAATGGATTTCAAGCTGAGATTAAATATATACCAAAATCTTTGTGTAAAGAAGGGCATTTTATGTTTTAACTTTAACAATGTATAAATGCTCAATAAGTATTAGCGATATCGTGAAGCAATTTTAATCGGTTTGTATGTTTATGCATTTGAGTCTCAAGTTATCACACAATGGTTATGATGATTCTAAAAGGAAGTTTTAATGAATCTTTAAAATTCAACCTGTTTTTCTCTTCTTTTCCTATAAACAAAAATCAAAGCAAAATAAGACTCTCAGAGAATGGAGTCAAAGAGCCTTAGACAATACTAAAGCCCGCCTTTGCTTCCTTAGGGAAGAACCCCTGGCACACTAACCCTTTGCAGGTCCAGGACGATGCCCCTGCGCTGCCGCCAGGGCAGCTTCCAGCCACCTCCCAAAGACAGGCGCCACATGTGACCCTGTGATTCATACAAATCATGCGGATACGATTTTAACTGGTGAGAAAGAATCTCAAAGTTTGATGTGAGGATAGAGCAGAGACTCCAGAGTGTCCCTGCAGAGGAGCCCGGGAACCCGGGGCCTCATTGGTGAAACTTCCAGTTGGAGAAATGCTGTTGCTTAAATGCCAAAGTCTTTGGAAAGTGCTGTGGGAAAAATATATCCCATGGAAATGTGTGTCCTAAAAGTTTTCCATATGAAAAAAGAAAACATTTCTTTCTACCCAGCAGGGGTTGAACGTATTAAGTGCTTTAAAATTAGAGGAGAGAACTTCTGAGAGGTAGGTCTAGGTTCAAGCTTAACTTTTGTGAACACTTGGACTTCCAATTGATTCTTTGTTTAAAAGAATGACTGAAGCCTGGCCAGTGTAGCTCAGTGGTTGAGCATCAACCTATGAACCAGGAGGTCACGGTTTGATTCTCAGTTAGGGCACATGCATGGGTTGTGGGCTCGATCCCCCAGTAGGGGGCATGCAGGAGGCAGCCAATTGATTCTCTCTCATCATTGATGTGTCTATCTCTCTCTCTCTCTCCCTTCCTCTCTGAAATTTATATATATATAAATGACTGAAAATAAAAATGCATCAGATAATATTCTAAACATTATGTGGCACATTTTTCCTCCTTGGTAAGTCATTCTGAGCTTGAGCCACATCTCTCAGGAGGGCAAAACTCAGTGGATAAAACAAACAAAAATCATTACTCAATTCTGACTTTCAAGATAGATTTTTAAAGTTATCCTATATAATAAAAGAGAAAAATGGTAATTGGCGTACGACGATACCCTTCTCATTGGCTAATCAGGGCTATATGCAAATTAACTGCCAACTCAGATGGCAGTTAACTGACAACACAATGGCGGTTAATTTCCATATGTAGGCACAATGCAGGGAGGCGAAAGGGAAAGCAGGAAGAACCCCCCTGCCACTGACAGTGATCGGAAACTCAGGGGGGCGCTAAGAGCCCCCAGGGCCGCCTTTGCCCTGCCCCACAGCCATGGTTGGAGAATCAGGCGCCTTTGCTGCCCTGGCCAGTGATAGCAGGAAGTAGAGGTGGAGCCAGCGATGGGAGCTGGGTAGGGTCAAAGCTGGCAGTCCCGGGAGCTAGGGGTCCCTTGCCTGGGCCTAAAGCGGAGCCCACGATCACGGGGCTGCTGCCGCTGCGGGTCCCTGCTGCCTGGGCAGGACGCCTCGGCCAGAGGCGTTAGGCCTGGGCAAGGGACCGATCTGGTGATCAGCGATCGGATGGTGATGAGGGTCAACTCTTCTGGCCGAGGCATCAGGCCTGGGTGGGGGGGGGAGCCAGGGATTGGGGGGATATGATGGTCCCTTGCCCAGGCCTGAAGCCTGGGTCAGAGGCGTCAGGCTTTGGCGGGGGGCGGGGGGGGGGGTGAGCAAGCGATCAGAGGGAGATGGGGGTCCCCTGCCCAGGCATGATTCCTGGGCCAGAGGCATCAGGCCTGGGCTGGGGGCAGAACCAGTGATGGGGGGGAAATGAGGGTCCCCTGCCCAGGCCTGACGCCTCTAGCAGAGGCGTCAGGCCTAGGCAAGGGGCCAATCCTGCAATTGGAGATTGATGGAGGTTAATGCCTGAGGGCTCCCAGTATGTGAGAGGGGGCAGGCTGGGCTGAGGGACACTCCCCCTCAGCCCCACCCAGTGCACGAATTTCGTGCACCGGGCCCCTAGAAAGAAAAATAATAGGCATGAGTGTTCTGGATTTCAATTTTAAGAGCCAGGGCATCCGAGGGAGAAAACAGAAATATTTTCTTGGTCTCCCACAGCTGGGCAATGAATATCCAGACCCTATCTTGGGACACTGGTGCCAAAGAATTTTCCAGCATACTCATGAGTGAGGCAGATGTTAGACCTGGTGTAGGGGGCTGTGTTTCTCCTCGGAGGGAGATAGTAAAACTCCCTCCTGGCTGGGGGGAGATTTTTCTGAAGAAATTTAGAGTGGATGAGACTATGGTTAATTTGCTGCTTGGGTCCCTTTTCAGGTACCCAGGACCCCCTACTCCATAGGGCTCATGAGGGTGAAGAAGAGGAGCATGGAGGACATGGAAACCTCAGAGGGTTGAGAGGGAATACAAAATCAGAAAGGCCCATGTAGCAATTTCATACTTGGAAGTAGGTCGCTGATGCTCAAGCCAAAAGGAGGAAGTCAGAGCAGAGTAGCAGAGGGGATGGTGTGTGCAGGCCCTCCGCTGGGTCCCAGTGCCCATAGCTGAGCACGGCCCAAGGGACAGCCAGGTTTCCAGATACTCCGGGGGACATGAGATGGGCCAGAGATACTGCAGACCCTGGAGTCACGGCGAGGAGGACAAAAGGTGTGCAGAGTTTGAGGCTAGAAGGCAGGGGAGGTTTGCCCCAGGGACAGAGGCTGACCCCCAGAGAGCACACACAGAGGGAAGTCATCTCCATGGAATCCGGGTTAGACCAGACCTTACCCTGCAGCCACATGTGACATGACCTGCATGTAGTTACAGTTTCCTCCTGCAACCCAGGAAGAAGGAAAGGATGGATGGGTGGGGTCCTTCGGGACTGAGTACCCCAGAGAGATTGAGTGAATTTGGAAAAGCCTACCATTTACAATGGGAAGTGACTCACTACCTTGAATAGGTGAGTTGAGCACTACTTCCCTGCTCACCAAATACAGCAAGTCTCATTCATTCCTTATAAATAAATACCTACCACCTAAAAGTACTGAATGGATTACTGAACTGGAGAAATGGAGAAAGGACAAGACTGGTGGGATCAGTATGACGTAGCACACAATGATTTTATACCTTTAATCTAAGAAATGCATTTCACAGGCCTACCCCACTGATCTGCAGTCTAGCATTTATTTATTTTTTTTGTTGAAAGAAACTAGGGATTTAAACTATGCACAAGGAGGGCATGTGGGAAGGGGAAAAAAACCATTTAAAAACCTTTTAAATTTACTGTTCATGGTTACAAGTTTCCTTAGGAGACATAATATTTTTTTTCTCTCGTCTAAAAAAATAATTTGGACTAACCTCAAAAAAGCTGGGTTTAATGTTTCTCAGACTGTTTCCAAGCAGACTAAAATACCAACAACTTCACATCCACAGGGAGAGGTTTATGGTTCACCAAGTTTGCATGATTCATGCTGAAGAGCTTACACGCCTGAGATGCATGACGGGACTTCGGAACGCTGTGTATGGAACACACATACCTACGTGGGGGTCCTTTACAAAGGCTGCCTGACCCGGGGTCACTGTGGAGTAAGTGGGATCACTGGAAGGAAGACACAAGCAAGAGAACAGGTAATATTTCACATTCATTTTTGATCTGCATGGGAAAAGCATTCTGGTAGCAGCTTCAGAAATTCAAGTTAGATCCACCACTGAGCCAACAGATTCAGATGCTTACTCAAACCCTCTTCAAAGCAACAGTTCTGCAGCCTGAAAGTATGAGTTGCAAATGTGTCTTTTTAAAGAAGGTAAAGTCATGAAAAAGTCATCAGCATAGCCGAGCCATGCTCAACACTGTCTGAGTTAGATAATTTAATATATGTGAGAAAGCATTTTCTTTTTAAAAATATTTATTTTTATTTTTTAAAATATATCTTTATTAATTTCAGAGAGGGAGAGTGAGGAAGAGAGAGAGATAGAAACATCAGTGATGAAAGAGAATCATTGATCAGCTGCCTCCTGCATACCACCCACTGGGGATCAAGCCCACAAGCCAGGCATGTGCCCTGACTGGGAATCAAACCGTGACTCCTGGTTCATAGGTTGATGCTCAACCACAGAGCCACACCAGCCAGGCTGAAAAAGCATTTTAAATGGTCCATGTGCTTAAATTAAGTTTGTGAGAAGGCTTTATAAATTCTAAAGCAGTATGATATGATCAGTTAGTTACTATTGCCAAGGTTCTTACTTTCACCTTTAATCATCACAGACCAGAGGTAACTGGTTATACTCCGAGCTGTTATGGTCCATCTGGCTGCGGGAGAATGAGGAGGCCCTGGGTCTAAATCTGACACAGACACAGGTCTGTGCTGAGGCTTCCTTCCTCCTATCAGAAAAAGGTCACAATACTATTTGAATGGCAACAAATGGCTGTAAGTAAAATAACGAATGGAACTTGTTCTCATAATAAAAGATTCAAATAATTTCTTAAAGTTTCTATTCCAAATCATTAAATGGGCATCTGATGCAAATGATACTGATACGACCCCCAGGCAATGATGACACCATCATATCTAGGCCATGAGCAACGCAGCTGATGATTCTTTTGGCAGGTTGGCCTTTCGGTTTGTTACCCCAAGTATTTCCTTGACTTGGAAAAAGTTAAGTCAACGTTTAGAAGTCACCTCAAACCTCCCACCTTGCAGATGAGAAATCTGAGGAAATCGACATTGTCAGCTAGGTGTTCCATTATTTGTATGACTTCACTGGGTCTACTTTCTTTACCTGCCATTTCCTTTCCTCAACACACCTCACTCAAGTTTTTGTCTCTACCATCCCATGGACACTTCTCTTGCTAAAGTTAACCAGGACCTCCATCATGCCAAACCCCCAAGGTAATTCTCAGTTCTCATTATTTTCTTAAGACTACTCAGCAGCACCGACAGAACAGACCACTCATTTCTTCTTGAGACACTGTCCCCATTGGTCACCCCCTTCTCTTGGCTTTCCTCTATCTGACTGGTGTTTCTGCTCATCCCCTCCCAGATCTCTGAGTGTTAAGAGTGCCTCAAGGTCCAATTCCTAGGACTCCTTTCCGCTGACATTTTACTTACTCAAGAGATAACAAAATGTCTCATGGCCTTAATAGTGTCTTTTGGGTGGTGCCTCTCAAATTTACAGATCTAATTCAACATCTTCGTAATTTTCATTTACAACTGCCTACTTACATTACCACGTAGAAATCTATAATAAACACCTCAAATTTAGCAGGGCCAAAACAGAACTCTTAATTCCCTTCTACCTTCCACACTGTTTCTCCCTTACTGTTCACCATGTTCATAAATACCATCTTTCACCAGTTCTCAGACCCAAACCCAGGAGTTTTCTTGATTTTCTTTTCCTTACATCTCAAATAGTATCCATCAGAAAATTCCATCACGTATATCCTCAATCCCCATCACTTCTTATGCCCTCTACTAACTACCATCACCTCAGAGTCACCACAATTTTTTTTGCCCAAACTACAATAACTTGCAAGGGGCCTTGCCTTTTTTTTTCCCTTCCTATGTCCAGGCTAGTCTCTGTAGCTGCCAGAGAGATATTTTAAAAACTAAATTTGATCATATAATTTTCTTGCTTAAAATTTTCCTGTAGTTTCCTAACACATGGAATAAATACCAAGTTCCTTATCCTGGCCTATAAGTTTTCTGTTTATTTCTCCATCATCTTTCATCTCTATGTCTTTTTCCCATGATGCTGAACCCACTAAGATTATCTTTCCCAAGATTCTTTGCACTCCAGGGCTTTTAAACTTGATCTTTCTCTGCTGAAAATGTTCTTCCTCCAGATCTTTGCATGGTTTGCTCTTTTCATATCACTCAAGTCAGATTTCACTTTCCTGACCCTCTATCTAAAATAAATCTTTCTTTTTCAATGTCATTTTTTTCTCTATGCCTTTATTGTGTGTGTGTGTGTGTGTGTGTGTGTGTTTAAATTTATTTTCTTTTATTACTGACAATGGTTCAAAAATAATTTTAAAATTCTGGGATTTAAATTTAAAATTTTTGATATGATTTATTGGAGTGACATTGGTTAATAAAATCATATCTGACCAAAAAGGAGAAGATATTTGCAAATAACACCTCTGATAAGGGTTTAAAATTTAAAACATATAAAGAACTCATACAACTCAACAACAAAAAACCAAACAATCCAATTAAAAAATGGGCAAAGGACCTACACAGACACATCTCCCAAGAAGACATACAAATGGCCAACAGATATATGAGGAGGTGCTCAGCTTCACTAGCTATTAGGGAAATGCAAATCAAAACTACACTGAGATACCACTCACACCTGTTAGAATGTGTTTTTGTATAGTATTCATCAATAGTCAAAATGTTCAGTATTTGTTTACCTACTGACTGCTTCTCAGACTAAAATTTAAGCCTCATGAGGGCAGCGCCTTTATCTTGTTCAGTGTTCTATCTTCTCTGCCTAGAAGAGCACTTAGCACATTTGAGCAACAAGTCATGCACTGGAGGCACTCACCGAACATTTGTAGTGTTTGTTGCGTGGAGGCTGAATGACTGACAGCAAATATTAAACAGAATGATGGGAATGAGACAGGGAGGTGAGAATAAAACATTTTACTCTGAGACACTCTGTGTGGTGTTTTTATTGAATCCTTATTTTTGATTCTATCTAATGTCGTACAAGTGTTTTTCTTCAGACTGTTCCCATATAAAAATCATCACCATGTAATAAGCTTAAGAAGCCCCAGAATGGAAAATAATAGTCAGCATAATTTAACAGTATTTGGAAAGTGATACTCGTAAAGCCACAATTATGATCTTATCTCAGATTTGTTCTGGAAGTCATCAATAGTCATTTTACTGCAGAGCACTGAGGAATTTGCATTCAGATCAACCCATTTGAATGAACATAAATCCAATCATTACCTTAGGCTTATAAAATAAACCATATGACCAAAAAAGGAAACTAAAAGGTATATTCATATGTAATAATCTTAACTAAATAAGGATGACTAAAATCTAAAACTTTAAAAACACAGAACAGCACTGATGATTTGCAAAAAAAAAAAAAAAAAAAAAGAAGGGGATAAAAAAAAAGTAGTGGATGAGGCTTCTCAAATATAGATTAGCAGCAATTTCTTATAGGTTTTGGCATACATCTCATTTCTCTAAACAACAAAGATAAACACTGGTGCATCCTTCTTAAATTTATACACGGACAATTACTATAGGCTCAAAATATTCAAGGGGGATAGAATTCTTATTAAACAACAACAACTAAAAGCTCTGGACTTTTTAATTCTAAAGTTTCTTACCCTCTCTTTCTTTTAAAGTGTTTGTATTATTCTTTACTATTGTATCTATCGATATAAAAAGCAGGTGACTGGAATGCCAGAACGACCAGAATGACAGGAATAATCAGTCGCTATGACACCCACTGAGGCTGGCCAACCTGCCCGATTGGGGGTGGGCTGGTTGCCAACATCCCACGGCCCCTCCCCCTGGCCAGCCCTGCCCCTTACTGCCCCCTCCCCCCACCCCATATGAGGCAGGGCCAGCTGGCCAACCTCCTGTGTCCCCCCCCCCATCGGCCTAGCCCCGATTGGCCCCCATAGGGGCGGGCTGGCTGGACCCTACCCATGCACAAATTTGTGCACTGGGCCTCTACTATAGTATAATATATATTTGTTGTATAACATATTACCCCCAAACTTACTGGATTAAAACAATAATAAGTGCTGGTTATATGTCCTCCAAGGATAAGGGATGAGAATGTTCTTATTTTTAATTGAGATTTGTCAAAACTCCCTTTTGTTTGCTCTGTTTTCCCTCTGTTGCATACACTATTAATATATTTTAGGGCATTTGATCCCCCAATGAAAGTTTTAATCACAAATCTAGGCTGCTTCCTCTTCTTCCTCCACTTCCTTCTCTTCTCATTTACTCTTCTTCCCCTCTAACTTTCTCCTCTAAAATATTTTGTAATTATTTACATCTTAAGTCTTAAAAAATAGTAGATACTGGAAGCAATAATAGCCAATATGCACTGGGAATTTAAGTTAGTTTGGTGGTCACTAAAAACTAGGTATGGAGGACCCAGTAGATATAAATGGCAAAAAAATCATTACCATATTTTCAAAGCATATAGATACTGATGCTAACATAGTCATTGAATAGTTATCAGGGATCATTTGAAAATGTCTACATAGGTCTATCATGTGAAAACAGAAAATAAAAAAAAAATAGGGAAGGACTATCTCATCTAGTCTCAGAGCACAGACCGTATAACAGAGTTTTAAAAGGTACACATTCAGAATCATCTGAGTACCCCACACCCTCACATATGAACTTGGCCAAGAAAACCACCCTCCATTCTAGGGAAAGGCACAGTGACATTTGCCTTTTTATTAAGAAAGTTATGAGAACTGACTGGATTGCTGCAAGAAATGAAAATAAGTCCAGCCTGGTACTTAAGCAATTGACTTTTAAGTTTGGACCTGACCTTGTGAATTCCTACACTTGGCAGGATGACACAGTGGGACTTAGTGTTGCATGGAGCACTGACCCGTCCAACATTCCAGCCCTGACTCATTGCAAGCTGTTTAGGAAAATTTGCTTATTTCATCTCCCTCAGTTCCGTGAGCATGACCAGCTTTGCTACGCTACCAATTAAAATAGAACTCCTAT
>NW_006284244.1:252675-257564 GCF_000327345.1 Myotis davidii
TGTTAACATAAATAGAACGTTTTAATAAAAATTAATATTTTTTCTTGAACATTAACTTACCAGACACTGAATAACTGCACAAATTAATAAGAGTAATGCAAATAAACCTATTTTTGTTCTCCAAAAGTGAAATATTTCAAAATAAACCTATTTTTCTTGTTCGCCAAACAAGTCAGTCCAAGACTATTGATGTGGCATTCAGCTTCCAAAATATTCATTGCTAGTATCAGTGGAGAGAAATGGTGCGCCTGCGTGTAAGGCACGTAAGGGAAATGAATGCAACAAAATCATGGTAATCAGTCATTAGCGAATGTTGTAGTTTATTATTAATAATCTATAATAATAAAAGCCTAATATGCTAATTAGACCAGACATCCTTCCGGATGTCCTTCCGGATGACCTTCTGGATGAAGCTGGGGCTGCAAGGGAAGCCCAGGTCCCAGGTGCCAGCTGGCGGCTGGAGGGAAGCCCGGGTCCCTGGTGCCAGAGGGAAGCCGGTGCCAGCAGCCGGGAGAAAGAAGGCCTACTCTTGCGTGAATTTCATGCATTGGGCCTCCAGTTCAATTATAAAAATTCACTGTGAAAGTATCAGGATGAGAATGGAATGGAAATAGTAGGAAAGAACTCTTTTTAATACTCACTTCTTAACACATTACAAAATGTGTTTCTAAAAGGGCAATAAAATATAAATATGGAAACATAAAATAAAATAAAATTTAGATTATTATATTATCCTGATTCTCTCTTTCAGTGTTACATCCTTTCTTTAAAGAATGCATCATTATTTACCCAGTGTCTGTACTCTCTAAACAAGTGGTCGGCAAACTCATTAGTCAACAGAGCCAAATATCAACAGTACAATGATTGAAACTTCTTTTGAGAGCCAAATTTTTTAAACTTAAACTATATAGGTAGGTACATTGTTATTAACTTAATTAGGGTATTCCTAAGGCTTAGGAAGAGCAACACTCAGGGGCCAAAGAGCCACATGTGGCTTGCGAGCCACAGTTTGCCGACCACGGCTCTAAACTAATGATATCACCACTGTTTGTACTTTAAAATAGAATGAGGTACCAAATGTGGTATTAATAATATATGGAGATGATTCAAAAGAAATGTTGAGCCAGAAAACTTGGGTGCTGGACTGCAGCTTTGATAGTTATGATGATAATGATGATGACGATGAAGAGAAATACGTGCTATCAGTTTTTAGTTACTTATTGAGTACCAGACACTATACTAAGTACTTTCCATGAATTTTCTATAATGTAATAGTCTCAACAGTCCCATAAGTGCTATTATTATATCATTTTATAGATGCTAAGTCTAAAGCTTAAAGAGGGCAAATGACTTATTCAAGGTCACTGACAGAATAATGAGGCAGAATCAGGATTCATGCTGATACCTGACCCAAAGCCTCTACTGTTCTCTTTACCCCCACAAGACCATGTCTGCCAAGTCACTTACATTCTGGTGTCATCTTGTTTCCTAGAAAAATGGAGGGACTGGAACAAGTGACCACTGAGGGTCTCCTTGGCTTTAAAATTTATAAATCCTTTGGCCTATTGTTGAAAAACCACGAGGTTAGAGTTCTGTTTTTTCCCAAGGCCTCATCTTGTTTTGTTCTGCTCTAATCCTGGAGAAATCAGGGGAGTCTGTCTGTAACCTTAAGACTGTGGCGGGCTGTTGTGCAGGTACCCTGTAGTGTAGACTGACCATGGTACAGAGAAAAGTATCCCTGCCAGTAACAGGGATACTTTTATCTCATTGGTCCATATTCCCAAACAATCTGACTCAATGCAGAAAGGAAAGAGGGCCTCCAGGAGTCATTCCTTAGCATCCCCTTCCTGGAGATGCAGGCTCTGGAACTTTAATTAGACACCACTCTCACTCGTGAGAGAATAATCTTTCTCCTCAGTTATCTGGAAAGGGAACTGCCGATTGTCAGGAAACGGTCTATGACTGTGGTGACTGCATGAGTGTGGTCCTCTGAGTTGAGAGCTTTCACAGGGGAGAGCTGGCTTCTGACATCTGGTTACTCTCCCCTCCCGTAACCCCCTCCTTCAGGAAGAGCAAAAGCAGGGAACCCCATGGAGCTTTCAGACTTATTTTTTCCTCTGGGATTCCCCTCTAGTTGGAACAAAGACTTCTCAGACAAAGGAAGTAAGGTCCCATATGTTACAATTTGGAAATTTCCAAATTCCCCCAATTTATGTTGTGTTTGTTTTGGAAGATCCCGGAGATGTCCACAGATTAATGAAGGTCTCCCGAAGAGTGCTTTGAAAAGATTGCAAAACTGAATCACAGTGAAAGTCAATCTGCCAGCAAGCTTTTATTTTTAGGCTCCATGCCAGACCCGAACAAACAAAACAAGCAGAAAATAAACAGGAACAGCAAGTTAAAAGGTCCAGTCAGCAACCTCATTCAAACTCTAACAGAGATTGGGGTGACCAGCTCCAATCAAAGTTCTAAGTTTATCTTTAAGCTACTTACAGACCTAAAATAATGGTACTGCTCACTTATTAGGAAATGAATTAAACCACAAAATCTATGGAATTCTGAATAAAGGAGTACCTTTTCACAGGACTGACTAAAGAGAAGAAACATCATCATTAAAGGCTTTACACAACAAAGGAGACAAGAGCATACAATGAAGTAAAGACAGTCTCTTCAATAAATGGTGTTAGGAAAGTTGGACAGATACATGCAAAAAAAAAAAAAAAGAAACTAGACCACCAACTTACACCATATGCAAGAATAAACTCAAGATGGATAAAAGACTTAAATGTAAGGCATGAAACCATAAAAATCCTAGAAGAAAACATAGGTAGTAAAATCTCAGATATCTCTAGCAGCAATATTTTTGCCCATATGTCTCTGAGAGCAAGGGAAAGATAAACAAATGGGACTAGATCAAGTTAAAAAGGCTTCTGCACAGCAAAAGAAACCATCAACAAAATGAAAACAGAACCCACCCTCTGGGAGAACATATTCACCAATAATATATCTGATAAGGGGTTAATTTCCAAAATATATAAAGAACTTACACAACTCAACACCCGAAAACAAACAATCCAATTAAAAAATAGGCAAAGGGCCTGAATAGACACGTCTTCCAAGAGGACATACAGATGGCCAATAGACATATGAAAAAATGCTCAACATCACTCATCATCAGAGAGATGCAAATCAAAATGACAATGAGGTATAACACCTCAGACCTGTCAGAATGGCTACCATCAAGAAATCAATAAACAACAAGTACTGACAAGGATGTGGAGAAAAGGGAACCCTAGTACATTGCTGGTGAAAATGCAGACTGGTGTAGCCACTGTGGAAAACAGCATGGACTTACCCCCAAAAATAAAAAATGGAACTCCTATTTGACCCAGTGATCCCACTTCTGGGATTATATCCTAAGAATCCTGAAACACCAATCAGAAAGAATATATGCACCCCTATGTTTATGGCAATGTCATTTACAAGAGCCATGTTTTAGAAACAGCCCAAGTGATGATGTTTCTTATCTTATCCAGCAATGAGTGGATAAAAATAGTGAGGTACATTTACACAATGGAAATCTATGCAGCTGTAGTAAAGAAGGATCTCTTACCCTTTGAGATAGTATGAAGGGACCTGGAGAGTATTATGCTAAACAAAATAAGCCACTCAGAGAAAGACAAATACCATATGATCTCACTAATAGGTGGAATCTAATGAACAAAATAAACTGGAGAATAAAATGGAACCAGAAGCATGGATACATGGAACAGACTGGTGTGGGGAAGTGATGGGATAAAGACGGTAAAGGGTTTAGCTAAAGGACATATATGCATGCCCCATGGACAGGACAATAGTGTGGTGAAGGCCAAGGGAGAAGGAGGCAGGGGTGGGTGGAGGTGGGAAAATGGAGGGGAAGGGGGACATCAGCAATAATGTTAATATTAAAAATCTATCTAGCCCTAACTGGTTCGGCTCAGTGGATAGAGCGTCAGCCTATAGACTGAAGGGTCCCGGGTTCGATTCTGGTCCAGGGCATGTGCCTGGGTTGTGGGGACATCCCCAGAGGGGCGTGTGCAGGAGGCAGCTGATGGATGTTTCTCTCTCATCAATGTTTCTAGCTCTCTATCCCCTCTCCTTTCCTCTCCATAGAGAATCGGTAGAATAATAATAAAAAAAGATCTATCTAATAAGGAGGGAATATGCTAATTGACCCTCACACTGTTGCAAAGATGGCGGGGCCCACAGCCAATAAGGAGGGAATATGCTAATTGACTGCCACAGTTAGGTATTAATCAGGCTGGCAGGGGAGTGGTTAGGGGGTGATCAGGCTGGCAGGCAGAAGTGGTTAGGGGCAATCAGGCAGGCAGGCAGGTGAGCGGTTGGGAACCAGCAGTCCCGGATTATGAGAGGGTGCAGTGGGATCGGGCCTAAACTGGCAGTCGGACATCCCCCGAGGGGTCCCAGATTGGAGAGGGTGCAGACTGGGCTGAGGGACACCCCCTAGTGCATGAATTTTGTGCAACGGGCCTCTAGTTTTAATAAAATATAAATTCCTTACCAAATTGCTATAGTGTTCCCATTTTTAAAAATTTCAAATACATTTGAACTAAATTGAATATCTGTCCTAGAGCTGTGCTTGTTGCTAGGGATTAAAAAATGATCGTTACCTCCACAGATATGGTATTCCTCCAGAACATGATAGCCTAGTGAAGCAATCAAGCATTCAAATGGATACACTCCACTCCGTCTGGCAATGAATATAATCCATCTATTAAACCCACAAATATTTACTAAGAGGTTGTTTTGTATCAGATACTTGGGGTAGGGGCTGGGGCAAGGTGAATAACAAGACAGATACTAGTATAAGCCTGGTGTCAGAGAACCTA
>NW_006284244.1:257592-270288 GCF_000327345.1 Myotis davidii
GTAGGGAAACGTGCTTACAGAGTAATTATATGAGGGTTATCACAGGGGAAGTCCTCAGTGTCCGGGGAAGACGCAAGGGCAACCCAAGCTAGTCTGTGTCTCCTGAAGGCAAAGTATGGTGTTCCCATGGAAGAGTTGACAGGGCAAATGGGTGAGAGCAGGTGGGAAAGCTGGAACTCCAGAGAGGGAACTTGAATCACTGAACACAGATAGGAGGGAATGAACTGTCAAGGCATTCTTTATAGCTTAATGGAACTCCAACTACATGTAATAACTTACTTAAATAGTTTCATATAGTACAGTGCTAACCAAGTATGATAGAACTACAAATCACTGCACATGACCAGCATGTGCTGGGTTACCATAATGAATTAATATGACTGCACTAAAAGCAAGTAAGCCAGACATTTCAGTTTTCCTGTGCTAGATATTTTGAAATAATGAAAAATTCACCAAAAACGCCTATTACTGATTTTCTTAACCTATAGTTGGTAAATACTGTCCTAATAAGTTAGTATCTGGAGCACCAAAATAACTTAAGAAAAAGAACTCTTGGGTCAGGTATGTTTTTCAAGCAGAAATTGTGCTTGTCCTCCAAATGTCATGCACTTGGCCTTGTAGGCAAACAAATTATTTATTAGATATTAAGAGAACACAGTACTACCACGATACTTTAAACAAAAGTGGCTTTAAACACAGTCTTCTCCTCCAAGTGACTTCTTTTGAATATATATTTTCCTTCTCCAGGGCAGATTTGGCCTCAGTATTGAGCCACAGGTCAGACAGCTAAGGTTACCTTCTTTGATGGTTAAGCAAAAGCAGGAGCTGGGAGAATGGAACCAGCCTAAGTCAGATAAGAAAGACAAAGAAACTGGGTAGAGAACTCAACAAGGATGGAGGAACTGCAACAATTGCTCTGCTAAAGCAGAGAGGATGGAGAAAGTACAACAACTACCCTGCTGAAGCAGAGAGGCCATGATCCCTATGGACAAGGACAACAATGCGGCGAAGGCCAAGGGAGAGGGGTGGGTGGAGTCTTTACCAAAATTCTCTAGTGTTCCCCTTTTTAAAATTTTCAAATACATTGTAAAGTGGTTAAGACGCATTAATTACTCTGAGTGGAAAAATCAGGCCTAGCACCATCCACATTGCTTTCTCAGAAACCACAAAGAACAGCTGAGCACGCTAGCCTGCTGGGCAACAAGAGCAAAGGCAGCTGATTGGCAGCGTATGTCCACTCTGGAAAGCCATAACCCTCTAGTGGAGCCAGGGCACATTGAAATGCATTGAAATGCAGCCACTTGCCTTTGCGTCCTGATCAGGGGCACCAGCTTTTGTGTGCTTGACCAAACAGAAACAAAGTCAGCTGTTGACTAAGTCTGGCTCTCTCCACTCCTCCTCTGCTCCACTATGTTCTTGTTTGCCCTCCAAGATTTGCCCAATATGAGCTTCCTAGGACCACTGGACCTCAGCACAAGAGGTGCTCACATTCCAGGTATTCACAGGCTGCATTGATCTCTTTTTTCCTTACTTTCTCTCTCAAGACAATTTTTCTTATCAAAAAAGATCACACACCCACGAGGAAGGAGTCTGTCTCTGAACTTGACTCTTTCATTAGCTCAGAAGCCGGCAACCTCAAATAATAGAGATGAAGACCAATAAGAATAGTTTTCTGCAGTGTCACTATTCTCTTTAAAATTTCTTCCATTTTTGGTATCTTAGTAATATGACAGTGCACCAACTGGATCGGAGCTCTCCGCCACCCAGAGTTCAGTCTGGTCATACAGAAGCGAGCCGTACAGAGGAGTAAGATCTTGAAGCCAATGGAAAAAATTTAAACTTGGGATGAAGTTAATCAAGCCCATATTACACTTAACATTCTTCTGTATTAAATAAAGGTCACTTCCTTCAAGATACTATTTTGAGCAAATAAGATTTTTGCAATTCTGGAAGACTGACGTTAATTAAACAGAATAGCAAAATGGAAAACAGATGTCACAGAACGTTTTGAAAAGATTTTAATGACATTCAGCCTGTTTTCTTAAACTCATTTGCAGTTGCTATCATTCTCTGTTCATGAGCCGTTGGAATGGGAGGATTTATATCGATTTCATATAACTGACAGTTGAAGAGCTAGCTATTCAGAGAGAAGTACAGTTGGGGGAGTCTTGCAGAGTTTTTCTTTTTCTTTTTTTCTGTTCTCTTCAACAACTTGACCAGCTCTTTTGGCTTAAACTCTTGAACTCTTTTAAATTAACATCTTCCATCTTTCAAAAGAACTTTACCTACCACCAACTCTGACTCTAGCTTTGAATGGTTCTTTCCCATAGTCTCATGCTCAATTATCCCTGCTATGTTGACTAAGAAACTTAGTATTTGTCAATTCCAGCTCAGGGAAAAAAAATCAGAGCATGGTGAAATTTGGGGAGATAAAAGTCATCATTAACTCAAGTTCAGGCATCCACAATTAGACACTGAGTGTATGTTTTAAATATGCCATCCAAAAGTCAAAATGATAAGATAAGTCTGGAGAGATTAAACAGGTTTACTTTTTTAAAAAGTGCATTCACAAAGGGAAAATGTAGAGCTGTAAGAGCGGCCAAACAGAGGTTATAGAGAATCGTCATGATTTTTCTTCTCTTGTAATTTTTTACAAACATTTTTTGGAATGTTTCCCAGGGTTTGAGAGCATCTGATGATTACTGAGATATGTCCTCAGTAGCATTATAAAATTTGCAAATAGTTTTTTTTTATATAATAAGCTCGGCCATCTTTTGAAAATGTCATGCACCATTTTTTTCAAGTTTCTATGGACATGGTAATGAAAAGGAAGCGATGAATTATTATGCTGTTGTTTATACATATAAGCATCCCCATGCAACCTACACATCAGGAATTATATTAAATGAAAACAATGGTCTCTGCTAAATCAGGGAAGAGATGACATAAATAAATGCCTCAAGTCTCCAGCCAAGTGACAGGGAAGAATTTTAATTACAGCAGAAGGAATGAAGTAGATCTGAAACAGAAATGCACACACATCTTGGGCAAATGGCTTAATTTTGGTGATCCCTTTAATGTGTGTGGTGGGGAGACCTGAAGCTTCTATATTAATTATCTTCAAAATGGGCCATTTTCCCTGTCTGGACTTTATGCTTGAAAATCTTCTACTTGTTTTCTAAGAAAGTTTTATAAATTAAACTCTTTTCTCAATAACGATTATACTTATTAATGCTGTCATTTTCAATTTGTAATACTCTTAGTATTATATATGCACATTTAAAAGTAAAATGATGGAAACTAAAGGAGCTCTAGCTGATTTGGCTCAGTGGATAGTGTCTGCTGGCGGACTGAAAGGTCCTGGATTTGATAACGGTCAAGGGTACATATCTCTGTTGCAGGCTCCTCTCTGGCCCGGTCCCAAGTTGGGGCTCATGTAGGAGACAACCAATTGGTTTGTTTCTCTCACATTGATATTTTTCTCTGTCTTTCCCTCTCTCTTTTAGTCTAAAAGTCAATGGAAAAACATCCTCAGGTGAGTATTAAAAAAAAGAAACTAAGGGAATTGATTTGCTATTAGTCGGAGTAGGTGGGAACATGTGGGTTAAGAAGGGTTAACATGGGGAGAAACTGGAGACAGAAAGGTCAGCTTGGATTTGTGGTTCTACTTGGAAATGAGATATCCAGGCCTACCACAGAGTGGGAGCAGTATGAATGGAAAGCTAGGGAGAACTCATATAAGAGAAACAAGATTAAAATGACTCAACATGTGGACTGTTCATGGTACTTCCATGTTCAAGTTTCATGCATGTACTCTGTCTTCCACAGAGGCTCCCTCTGTCATCTTGCATTCCTGAAGCATCACCCTATGGTCATGTCATTGTTCTATGTGTGGGTCTTTTGAGAATGAGATCTTCGTTACAGAAAACGACTCTGGAAGCATAATTGATTCCAAACCCTGACTAATAACACGTTTTAAGTTCCCCCTTTTCAAGTCAGTTTCTGGCCACAAATCAATGAAAAATGCAACGTGAAATGGCCTTGAAAGCTGAGGAACAGGACAAAGGTAATGCGGTTTAAAAATGAAAGAGTGGTCAGATTCTTTCCATGCTTGGAATTCACTGACGCCACCCCTCCAAGTTGGCTTCATAGCCCAGGAAATGCATTGGGCAACAGACGAGCCACACAGCTGCTGCTGTCTCTAGTTGGCATGCTATGCATGCTATGTTCAGCTTGAAACCACTGCCACAGCTTCTCAGAAAATCATGCAGTTCTGGTTCTTTGAAGCGAGACTACCCAACTTCCAAAATCTATGCTCTTTTGAAGGGTTAGCAGCATGTGCTGAATTATCCCTCCTTTCTCTAACATGGTCTTACTCTGTTTCATGACTAAGAGGTCATTACAGACCAGGGAACAAAGAGTTCTACCAAATAGGTTCTCTGTAAAGCTAGGTATATGTTTAGGGTTTGACAAAACTGTCCCATGTTAGTAGAAACAAACAGAATCTCACAAAAGAATAAAGAAAAGAGTCCAGGTAAAACAAAGTCGTATGCTTTCATTTTACTGCAGGGCACCTTGTTAACAAAGAAAATTGTATTAGAAAAAAAATTGGCACCTTCCATTGTGTGATCCATGAAGTAAAGCGAACATGTTGTACATAGAGAACATCTTTCCCAAACTCCTTGTTGCTCATATAGCCAACAATTTTCTTTTAATTTGCCTTAATCTTGCAAGTGTGTTTTCTTCAGTTTCTCACTCTACAGATGTCTTCTCCATCTGGCGCTCAAAAACATAGTTACTGCATACAAACTTTAAGAAAGGAAAATCCCAAATAGTTTTAAATCGACAATCTCTGAGTTATCTTAGATTTGAGCATCTTGTTAATTAGCCTCCATTCCACTATTTTGAGGAATATTGATGAGCACACCCAATGTTTGAGCCCCATTCATTTTATAGGTCAGATTAAGTCTGGGTGTTTCAAAGAGAAGGTAATAAACATTCTACTTTGCATGAATAAAATCTTTTAGAGCTAATATGGCAAACATGGTTATCACTTTGCATATTCTAGTTGTGCTCTAAAAGACACCTAAAGTTGACTTTTTAAAAAAAATCCTCACCTGAGGATATGTTTTTATTGATATATATTTTTATATATAGAGAGGAAGGGGCGGGAGCAGACAGGGAGGGAGGGAGGGAGGGAGAGAGATATCAAAGTGAGAGAGAAACATTGATCAGTTGCCTCCCATATGCTCCCCGACCAGGGATCAAACCTGAAACCTAGGTACGTGCCCTGACCTGGAGTGGAACCTGCAACCTTTCAATGTATGGGATGACATTCCAACCAACCGAGCCACCAGGCCAGGGCCTAAAGGTGCCTTTTGAAGAAATTAAGAAATTAAGTTTTAGAAGAATACACACAGACACATCCTCTTCACTCTGTTATACACAATCAGAATAAGCTCATTCTTTTCTCTCTTTGAACATTTCCCACTTCATGTTAGTAACCATTCACCTCTCCCCACTGCTTTTTCTTCTAGTGGTCTGCTTTTCTCTCCCTGTCTCTTCATCACAATTGTCAGCACATCTTTGACACTGAGGTCAGTAGTAATTGAAAGAATGAACTCGAGG
Organism: Myotis davidii; assembly: GCF_000327345.1. Classification (NCBI taxonomy): domain Eukaryota; kingdom Metazoa; phylum Chordata; class Mammalia; order Chiroptera; family Vespertilionidae; genus Myotis; species Myotis davidii. The sequence goes on from NW_006284244.1 coordinate 263,221, forward strand.
GCCAATGTTTGTGAATACTTTAAAACATGTTTTGGCAGATACTATTCTATGGTGTGTTAGCTTCCTAACAGCCATCCTGTTCCACGTAGGTTGGATTCTGATTTTTTTTTTCAGATAATGGATGGAGATCCTTTAAGTATTGGGCTCTCTGCAAGCCCCAAGAATGTTATGACTGGTTTCAGTCAGGCATGTGATCCCACTCCCTTTTGCCAGATACTCACTTTCCCATCCTTTCTTGGAACTAAAAATGGACCCAAGACACAGTTGTGGTCAATGACACTTAAGGGAAAGTCTGCTGGAAATGATTTTCTTTAGAATAAAATAAACAGTGCCTCACAAAACCTTGCCTCTGCCCCTTCCTTCCTGTTCTGGAGACTGGTGTGAGGGCTTGGTATGTGAGTAGCTGCAGTCCTTTTCTAACCATGAAGGGAAGGTCAAGAGACTCCAAATGCACCCTGACATCTCTGAGCTCCCAATAGGCCTGGGCTGCCAACACGCATATACGCTGTGTGTGTGTGTGTGTGTGTGTGTGTGTGTGTGTGTGTGTGTATGCGCATGCGTATATGTGTGTGTTTTGCCTAGGTATGTGTATATAGCAAAATTAAGGGAAATATTAAGGCAAATATTTTGTACTCACAAAATGATGCCATTTTTGAGAAAGGAAAAATGAGAAAAAAATTGAGACAATGAAAGGAGTCAAATTAAAATGTGATTAGAGGCAGACTTTCCATAGCAGAACTCACTCCATTGATACTATGTCAGAGAGCTTCTGGGTCTTTCTCTGCTATCTCCATTTGGTAAAGTTTGGGTTAACCCATGGAATGTTAGTGAAATGTCCAGCTATTAGTAGAAGTAACTTTACTTTTCACATAATAGTAACAAAAGTAATTTGTGAATGTGGGAGGTAGAGGAACAGGAAAAGAGAAAGTCAGAATCAAAAATGATGCATTTAATCCCCACTTTCCCAAAAGAGACACTTCCAGAAACCATCAGGGACACAGAGGCAAAGCTGAAACCTATTGTTCCCATCCAAAAACCAAAAATCGAAAGAAGACAAAAGCACCCTTCACATGGTTTTCCCCAACATGATTCTTGATTGTATACACAATGAAGCAGTTTACTAGAAACACCCAAAGCAACAGTACTCAAAATTCTAGTCACAATATAAAAGAAATGAAAGGATTAAAAGAAGAAAAGAGACAGACTTGGTTAACATAACAATGCATTTTAATTTGACTGTAATAGGTGGTTAATATGAGTAAGAGCGAGGTCTTCTTTCCTATAGCTGTTCTCACAGGAAAATGAAGAACCTCTTCTAAATACCCTCCTTCTTTCTTGCTGGTAGCCTGGGGGGAAGTAGGTCTGAGGGGAGTACTAAATGAACTGATGGAGTGAGACGGGGCAGGGAGCAAGGACAGATAGGAAGGAGAGAGGGGGGCAGGGAGCAAGGACAGTCAGGGAGGGGAGAGGGGGCAGGGAGCAAGGACAGTCAGGGAGGCCTCCTTTTTGAAGCAATGAGACAAGCAAACTATAATTCACAGTTTCCACTCTCCTCCCTCGACCCACACCTTCCCCCACCACTGGGGGCAGGGAGCAAGGATAGTCAGGGAGGGGAGAGGGGGCAGGGAGCAAGGACAGTCAGGGAGGGGAGAGGGGGAAGGGAGCAAGGACAGTCAGGGAGGGGGTGGGAGGGCTTCCTGATGGCCTTCATGGAAAGGATGGTTTGTCTGTTACTGAGAAGAGCACACAATTGTTTTGACCCATCTTTTGAACTCAGTGGGTATGCTGATTGTGTAGGAGTAAAATATTGTTTTCCTGTGTTGTTTTTTGTTACAGGAAAGCTGTATGTAGGCCCTAGGGAATTTAAAAACATCTCCCCAATGGCACCTCTGTTGGCTATTAAAACAAAATGCTTGCCAAAACCGGTTTGGCTCAGTGGATAGAGCATCGGCTTGCGGACTGAAAGGTCCCAGGTTCGATTCCGGTCAAGGGCATGTACCTGGGTTGCGGGCACATCCCCAGTAGGAGATGTTCAGGAGGCAGCTGATCAATGTTTCTCTCTCATTGATGTTTCTAACTCTCTATCTCTCTCCCTTCCTCTCTGTAAAAAATCAATAAAAATATAAAAAAAACCCCAAAAAACCCCAAAATGCTTTGTGTGTTTTTTTCAAAGCAAAAAATTAGACAAGTATGAATTTTTTCAGCCTTAAGCATCAGTGTGTAACATGTCTCAAAATGCTCTCCTCATGGGTCTGTTAACAGTTTTCTGCATGACTACACATATAACCTTGCCCAAAAGAACAAGTTATCTCACATTTTGTAGCCTAACATCTTAGCCTATCCACAGCACTCCTGCCATATCTGGTACTCAACTCACTAGAGTTCACATGTGTACTTTCCAGGAACAAGAGGGTGATTTGAATGAAAACAAAAGCTTCTCCCAATTGGTCAGTGATTTTCTAGAAATATATATATTTTCCTTACTACCTTTTTGAGGTAGAGGAAGGAAAAGAGAAGAACATGGGAAGAGTTCACTTGTATTTGGCAAGCTTTGCAAGTTGCTTATTTCAGAACCTTTCTGCATGGGTAGTCAAGCATCTCAGGGTGCACTGTTAACGTTCTCTTCTCGTAATAATAACAAAAGCAACGCCAAGCAGTATCAGCTGAGCACTTGTCCTGAGGCATGCTCTGCGCTAGCGCATTATCTCATGTGACCACAATCCTGGGAGTAGATACTGTCCTGATTCCGTTTTGCTGAAGCAGCAGCTGAAACTTAGGGGTATTGAGAAGTGTATCCAAGTTCACCTTGTTTGCAGGTGGTAGGATTCCATCACTGTCCTATACTACTCTCTTACGCTGGAAATCATCTTCTTTAAAAACAAACTCCAAAGTCACAAATTAGTATTTACATAAACATAGTGGATAGCATGATGCATTTTTTTTGTACCTTCCTTAAATCCTAAAAACAACAACAACAAAATGAGAGTAAAGGAGGGAAAACTGTATATTTTGTTAGAATAAACAGTGAATGGATGAGTTGTCACTGATGGCAGGAGAGGAAAGTGGAAACCCAAGTGCCTTCCGAAGGTGAAGGCAGCAAGAAGGAAGCTGATTTGAGCAACCAAAACCTTGACCACTAGATTCCTCTGAACGTGGGGGAGAGGCATAAGGCTGAACAGGAGAGCACTGGTTGAAGGTTTGTAGGAGGTCGACCTTGGTAGCTAGTCAACCATTCTCTTCCACCTCAGGGACAGGAAGCTTTTCTTCTGGAGATGTAGAACCAGAAAAGTTTCAGATCCAGAAAGACCTGGTACAGCAGTATGAAGGTGCAAGAGAAGAGGCTGAAAATGGGGTGAGGAATTAAATGAATGTATCTACTAAATGGTAAAAGCCAGTCCCTTCCCCCTGCTCAGCTCCCAAATGCTGTCTGTCCAGCATGTATCTGCCCCGTCTACCCTCACTCAAGAATGCAGACTAAATATCTTTCAGGGAAAAATTAACCTGAAGAAATACCTGTAGATGCTAGCAGGTGACACCTACTAGCTGACAAATCTCTTGTATGTGTGTGTGACTTAAGTTTTCAGGCAATTTTTTTGGTGCCAGAGGTCATGAGACTTTTATAAAAGCAACTAAAACACAGTATTTAGCTCAAATAAATACAAAGGAAAAAAGGAACTTGAAAGAATAGAGAAAATGCAGGGAAAGGGGAAATATAGCTAAATTAGAACAATTAACAACCTCCCTAAAAAAACCCTCCAATGATTAATATCTGTAAAGAGATAAAGGACATTATTGCATTCATGATACAGAATAGAATTTTGGGGAATGAGAAAGAAGCCTTGGAAAATGAAAAATATGACAGAAGAAATAAATTCAGCAGAATGTTTGGAAGACAAAGGTGAAGGGGTCTACAGAAAGCACAACAAAAATAGGCAAGTAAAGAAAATCAGAACATCAGGTAGGAGTTCCGACCTCATAACAACACAAATTTCAGAAAGAGAGAACAGAGAAAATGGAGATAAATTTCCCGGAATGTATACCCATGAGTTTTTATATTGAAAGAGCCTACTAAATACCTATCCTCTACAATGTCTGGAAATATTACATATCATGAAATCTCAGAACACTGGGGATAAAGAAAACATTCTACATATTTTCAGAGTGAAAAAAAAAAATAGGTCATATGCAAAGGGCCAGAAACCAGATAGCCATTGGACTCCATTACAATAACATTGGAAACCAGAAGAATCTGAAGGAATTCCTTCAAAATTCTTAGGACAAGTCTATAATTCCAAACCCAGCCAAACTGTTGATTCAGTGTGAGGATAGAATAAAGACATTTTTCAGACAAGTGGGGTCTAGAAACAATCTATCCTGCACTCTTTCTTTGGAAGGCGTGGTTTGGCAAACGAGAGAGTAAAACAAAAAAGCAAATACATGGCATTTAGAAATCAGGGGAACGAGGACAAAGAAAGTGAGAGGCACTTTTTGGATGGAGAAGGGAAGTCCTAGGGAAGCACTGTGCACTAAGCGCAGAGAGCAGCTAGCTGAGAATGGAGCAGAATGTGGGGGACGCAGGGCGGGAGGCCTCCTGCATTTCAGGGGCACTACTGGCACAGCAGGAAAATGTCACGAGAGAAACAGTGTTTAAGAAAATGATGAAGATGCTGACTAGCTGCGCTGCTGGCCCCAATGAAACCCGACAAAGATATAGAGTTTAGTGTAACAAAAATTCATGACTGGGAAAATAAGAGTCAATGTACCACAGCATCATTTTCTAAATAGTTCCATCATCAATACTGATGACTTATACTTGTACAAAGTCTCTGAAATAATGTGTGTGACTTAAGTAATTCTTTGTTTTAAAATGCCACGTGAATGTGAAGCATGTCTAAGTTATATAAACAGCAATAAAACTTTCGGAAGGGGAAAATGTCCGTGTCTACTTATGCTAAGTGCAGGATGACAATAACTGCTTCCGTTAGAATAAACATCCCATTCCTTGCCTTGGTCAGGCGTGGTGTGCCGGAGCACGGTGAGGGCTCTTGGCTTATGACTGTGTGTAGTGGTTTTTCAGTTTCCATAAATGCCATGATAATCCCATTTCACCTCCCAAGAATATATGGAAGTACATGCTAAATTCAACATGAACCCAGAAATAACAGTTTGTTTCCTAGAATAAGAGCCATTGATACTTATAAATTTTATGTGAAAATAGGCCAGAAGAAGGGGGCAAGAAGGAAGCTGATTTGAGCAACTAAAAACTTGACCACTAGATTTCCAGCATAAGAGAGCAATATAGGACAGCAAGGGGGAAATTTGACACTAGGAGGGAAAAACGACCTATTGGTCTATAGCTGACAGATTGCTCATAACCACGTGGAATGCAGTTAGCAAGAAAAGTATGGTTATTCTCTCATATCATGTGAATTTAATTTGTTCTGGACTACTCAGTGTGTACAATTCAGTCTGATAAGGATCTGGGGGAAAGAGATAATTAAAAAATTTAATTTATCCATCTCTACACATTCACAAAGTTGGCATAACTTCTGGTCACTTTTCAGAGTTCAAGCTCTTAAGAAAATGGCAATCTAACAGGCCAACCTCCTTCTCAGCCCCATGACATAGACTTGGCCTTGCTGGATGGCCTCCCAAGAGCATACCACATTGACAGATGTCTTTGATCCCTCCTGGCTGGCATGGACCCCTAGCATCCTCCTCATTCTACCCAAATCCAGACTTACATGTTTGGGGCCCGAGCTGGATCCAGGCCAAGGCCTGCCCTGCATTTCATCTATTCCAAGATACTTCCGGAGGAGGAGAGAGCTGATTAGATGATGCATCAGAGCCAAGCAAAAGCATGGTGTAGCACCAAGTGCAACTCTAGAATCAAGTTCAGCATGTGTCCTTCTTTGTCCCAACTAAAAGGACCAAGAGCACAGACAACATGTAAAATATGCCTCTTTCTCATTTCATTTCGCTTCCAATTTTAGGAAGAATTCCAATTTACTTAGATTGCTTACTTCTAGCACCAAGAGTATGAAACAGAACTTCATTTTATAAAGGCAGTTTTTGGTCCCCTTGTCATAAAGTAAAACACAAAATGCAAATGGGGATATCGGTCCTCCGTGTAAATCAACTTTTCAAGTAACAGGACATTCAGGAGCCATCCAATTGCTTTTAGAAACCTCTCTGCCAATTTTTGGTAAAATCAAAAAAGTCTTTATTAGAATTCTTTCCACTAAGGCAGCTGTTTAATATCAGAGAGTTTGAGTAATGACAAAACCAAATGTAATTCTGCTTTCAGAGGTAGAATAATTAGATCCAACATGAAGTGAACTTTGCTGTGATTCTAATTTTTAAAAAATATATATTTTAATTGATTTCAGAGAGGAAGAGAGAGGGATAGAGAGAGAGAAACATCAATGATGAGAGAGAATCATTGATTGGCTGCCTCCTGCATGCCCCACACTGGGACTCAAGCCCTCAAACTGGGCATATGCTCTGACTGGGAATCGAACCATGACCTCCTGGTTCATAGGTCAACGCTCAACCACTGAGCAACACTGGCCGGACTGCTGTGATTCTAGAATGCTGCATCATGAACAGTCCTCACCTATGTGTGGAGGATAGCTTTGTGATGCAATACAAATAAATGTGAACACTGCCTATTTGATGTAGAAGGTCCTCTGAAGAAAGCAAAAGCTATGAAGGAGAGAGGGCATCAGACATGAAAATAACCACCTGGAGCAAGAAATTTACTCCCAACATCCCCTCCCCTAGCTAAGCCACGTTGGAGGTCCAAGCTACAAACTCTATTTTTGAAATTATGGAGAGTAAGAGACATTTTTACATTGCTCTGCATTGCACTTAGGCCGTCTTTTATGGCTTTTTTTCCTGCTACAGAAGACATTATTGCACATAATGTGATACCCTTGAAACCAGATGGCGTATGAACTATTTCAACAAAAAAAGAAACAAGGACGGGAAAATATTTGTGGTCTTTCCAGAAATCTTTCACAACCTTCACATTTAATGGCAATTACTAGAAAAGCAGCAAGAAAATTT
>NW_006284244.1:271156-276041 GCF_000327345.1 Myotis davidii
TTAGTTGAGAAAGTTTCAAAATATACAAATATAGAAATAGCCTTGTTCAATAACACCCCAACTCAAGATCTTAATTCAATAGAAGGGGTTAGTAACTACAAAATGGACCATGGTGCTGCAATATAATGGAAATAAAGAGGGGCTAAAAAAAGAAGTATGACTTATAGTGGAAATGGCTCTATCAGATTCCAACTACGAATAATCTTAGTGGCTCTTCATGAAATGACAGCAAGTGACCCCCAGGATGACATTCTTGTTCTCTCACCTTATTTCCTCAGACACAAACTCTCCCCTCTTCCTGTTCTTCCTTCATCAATTGTCCCTTAAAGTCCCTTTCATCATCCATAACTGTTTCTAATCAATATTCCCACTTCCCCAAAGTCTCAGTGGGAGTGCTTTTGTCCTTAACTGAAATCTGACTTTCCTTGATGAGGTTACTAATCCTGTCATGATCTTCTCTGAGCAAGGAGGGTTCTGTATGCTCTTTGTTTCCCAAAGCTATTCTTCGAACACTTTTGCCATCATCACTCAACATCTGCTTCTATTTGAAGTCAGTGTGCTCCACCTATAATTACTCTTCCCTGCTTGTCACCAACAACTTTGGTATTTCCTCATTTTTCTCAATGACTTGATAGTAACTAGCATTCGCTTTCCTCCCATTAACTTTGGCCACCATCCACGGTAATGTTCCCTTTAACGTCTTGACTTCATGGTTCCTTGACCACTTCCTATTCCTGTGACCTCAGCTTCCACCTAAACTGCCCACTCAAACAGATATATTAAGTTCCTTCATCACTTGTAAGGAGTTCTGTCTTTAGATCTTGAACTTTAAGAGTCCTCACTTTGATCACCTACTAGTACTGTTCCCCTTTCATATTTTTCTATCCCCCACTCTCTCTAGTCATTTACCTTGTTGTTATAACTTCCATTTTTACCCTTTCCATTTTCTTGAATCCTATGTCTTATCTCCTTAAATCCTAATCTGGCTTACTCTGCTTTCCTCTCTGGCCCTACACACTGCTTGGATGCTGATTTTAGCGATACTTCTCACCATCAACAAATTAAGTATTATAGCATTTCCATCTTGCCAGTACTGCCAACTCTATAGGCACTTTATGTCTCTCTTCAGAGTGCTGCTCATGGCTAAAATAAAGTCCTGAACCCATGTTCATTCACTGACTCGAAAATGAATTTTCACTCTAATTTCAAATGGGCTCTCATTATTGCTAGGAAATGCATTCCTTTCTGTTTTTATTTTTTATTTAAGCTGCATTTATCATTTTGTCTCAAGTATTTTTTTTGCTTGACACCAAATTGTTTATGTTTTGACATCCTATTCATAGCATTCCCTCTGAGGACATTATTCAAATGTGGCTCCATCTTCTTTCTGAGCTGAGCCCCTCCTCCCTTAAAAATAAAAGGTTCCCAGCAGAGATTACTTTTTTCAACTTACTTTGTAATCACCACAGGAGCTCTCATACTTATTTAGGCAAAATGGGGTGGAAATGTGGAAGAAATACTGAATCATCATGTATACTTTCATGGACAGCACCAAGTATTTGAGATGTACCTACGGTATCTCTTATGGATGGCTGAGTACTACTTTGAGTGTACACCGGGTATCTGCAAATATTTCCAACTATACCTTAGACACCACATGAAACCATTAACCATAAACATAAGGACTTGACCTTCTTCTGGAAATGTAATTAAAACATTATATTCACCAAGAGACTAGCATAGCAAAGCACTGTTATCCTAATAACTAAGAATGTGACACTGTGACAGAGCCAATATTTACATGAAAGAAAGCATGAGGAAAAACACATCAAAATGTTATTTCTTAGTTAAAGGTTTCATACTTCAGGAAGTTCCTTGATTGGACTTTCCAGTTCAGGGAGGGGTGGTGTTCAAAGGGATCCAACACCAACACTGTTAATGCAAAGCCATCATCGTATTATATTTATGAAGAGCCCATATCTGCACAGCCAGGGGCTTCAGAATGAAGATCATGAATGTTCCCACATCCCTCTGGCTCCATAGTTTACACTTTCACTGCTATTGTTATTTGACTAGACTCAGGAGATAACAAAAATCATTTAATGAGAAATGGGAGTGGATGCCTAAGTTTTTGAATCAAAAGCAAAATGGCGTATCTTCCAAGCATTAAATTGGGAAGACAAGACAATTGGATTGCACTGAATCTAATTTAGGAACTGGTCATTCTTCTACAAAATCTGTGTGAGGTTAAAATGTATGTAGAATGTTATGTGTATAGTCTTGCCACAATGATCTTAGAGGACACTGGATTATACATGATTCCAAGGTAATGCTTTTGTCTTGTTCACCTCTGTGTCTCCAGAGCCCTGCATTACCCAGCACTTGTGGATGCTCAACTACCAGTGAGGGAATAAAAAACGTGCTAGATTTTTAAATACATTTACATACATTTAAAGACCTCTTTACAATTGCTTAATGATGACCTCTTTGACCTTTGTTACTTATTTTGCTCCCAATTGTTTGACTTATCATCTTTTTGCCCTTGTGTTTGTGTGTTTAAATCTACCAGGTAAGGTTTTTACTAGAACAGAACCCAGGAAACCATTTGTATTCTAATGTCAAACAGTAATATAGTGAAATCTTGAACCCTAACTAGCAGAGGTTAAAGGACGGAAAAATGTTCCACTTTCTAAGTTACACTGACCAAGCCACACACTGGAGCACGAGCCGCGTCCAACATAAACAGGACAGGAAGGGAGTAGCACAGGAGCTCTCAGCCCTTCATCAAAAGTCTGGCATCCGAGGCGGGTGTTAACATGTCAAGTACACACACCTTGAAATAGTTTGATTGTACTGTGGCCAACTGACACTGCAAAGACATACTAGAGAGTGAAAACGTCCTCCTGCCTAGACCTTCCAAATGTCTCCTTTTCTCCATAATGTGTTCACACAAGATGTTAATCAAATGAGAACAGAGGAGAAATGAGGAAGGAGCCGAAAGGGTTCCCACACTAAGTAACTTGATTGGACAAAGTTTTCTACTGTAATTCTATCCCAAAGGATTCTTATCCCCGCCCTTCTTTTTAAAAGTTAATTTTATTGGGGGTGACACTGAGTAAGAGGCTCATATAAATTTCAGGTGTAGGTTTCTATGTCGCGAGATCTCTATATTGCACTATGCCCACCACCCAAAGTCAAATCTTCTTCTGTCTCCATATTTTAGGCCCTCTTCACCCCCCACACTCTCATGGGATTCTTACTTAATTCTTTCATATTCATTTTGTTTAAGAGATAAATAATGTCGGTTTAAAAAGTATTGTGAAATGAAAAAACTGTGGGATTGGTGAGGTATATGTGGGAGGTCTTTCTCTTTCTCCTTCTCGATCTGCTCTTGCTTCATTCATTCTAAAATGTTTTGAGCATTCCTTCTGTCAGGCCCTGATCTAGGTCCTGGTGGAAGGGCAGTGAAAACAACAGCCACGGTCCCTACTCTCCAAAAGCTTTCATTACAATAGTGGGGAGAAACAATACACAAACCGACAAGCAGGTAATAAGAAACTGTGAAAAGTAATGACAGGCCATGCGGTGATTAAAGAGGCTGATTTACTGGAGAATGGCTGGGTGGCTGCTTTAGATTGGGTGGTCAGGGATGACGGTGCCATTAAGCTGAGAGTTGAAAGCAAGGAGGAGGCAGCCATTAATAGCAGAACATTCCGAGGAGTAGAACATTCCCAGCAAGGGAACAACTTGTGCTTCAGTGTGTTGAGGAGCATGGAGGAAACCGTAAGGAACTTCCAAAGATGGCAAGCCTGGCCCCGCTAAGTCACTGATAGGAGAGGGATACAGGCTGCTAGTTCCTTCTCTTCTGTCTCTTAAACACACCACCTCTCACTCCCCCAAGTGCAGGGCAAGAACACGTCTCTGATTTTGTACAAGGAATTATTATTGTGCTTATGATCGTTTATTACGATGCAGATGTAGCTTTATTTTGTCAGTCCAGAAGTGGACCGAGTGACATATAAAATCCCTAATACCTTAGTGTGAATGAGTTGATAGGAATTAAGAAAAGCAGGGACGTTGTTTCCTATTCACACACTGAGTCCTAAAAAAAAAAAAAAAATTCTTTGGAACCTTCAGGTATGATTTGTAGAGAGTGGGAGGCACCAGATTTATTTGGGGCACTCCAAACAAGGAAAATAATATAACAGATCGTTCACAAGTTGGGTTTATGTTTGTTTAGGTTTCTTTTTCTCTGATGAGAAATCTGATTGAAGCATCTGTTGCTTCTTTTCTCTATACTGTAATAGAAGATTATGAGTGTCAGTCACATACATAACTCTTATTTATGATTTTTTTCCCTGTGGAATGTATAAGGGCACTTCTGGTCCCACAGCAAGTGGTAAGGCATTCCACACACACCATGATAATAAAGAAGGGAATGGAAGACCTCAGACCAAAGCACTAAAGTGCCCAAAGAAGGTGGCTTGAAAGAGAAGCAGTAAGCGTTAACTTTTTCTTTAATTACCGTATTTGCCAGCGTATAAGACGACTGGGCGTATAAGACGACCCCCTAACATTTCCACTCAAAATACAGAGTTTGTTACATACTCGCCGTATAAGACTACCCCCTCTTCCGCACACCTTCCACACACCAAATAAAAGGTAAAACAATATCAGATTTGATTTTAACATTTTAATTTATATTCAAATGCTTATGACATGCAGGAAAACTGTCACAAGGCTGTATGTAATCAAACATATACATAAAACAGTGCAAGTTTATTACCAGTAAACATACCGGTAATTCACTAAAGAAAACACACTCTATAGACTGGTACAGTAGATGCTTCTAAGGAACACAGGCAAGCAGACAACACCCCAGAAG
>NW_006284244.1:276390-284488 GCF_000327345.1 Myotis davidii
TGATGCCTGAACGGTATGTGGAATGAAGTGGGCGGGCATCGGGAGGCCACTATGGCACGGGGCAAGCACTATGGGCAGTCTATCTGAAGTGTACCCGGCGTATAAGACGACCCCCCACTTGGAGGCATATTTTTCAGGGCCAAAAAATCGTCTTATACGCCGGCAAATACGGTACTCCTGTATTGTTTAAATTGCTACATCAAGATGCATTTTACTTTGTAATGAAAAAAAGCCAATAAAGTACTACAATTCCTAAGAAAAAATTAAAATTAATAACTTAATACTTATCAAATGGCCCCCATGTCCTCATGTTTGACTATACTCGAGGGGTAGTATCAGGGACAAAGACACTTGGAGATGCAGGAACCAAAGTAGATGCCTCCTCAACACTGAGCCAGGAACTCAGCCTCAGGGTAGGCATGACAGACCCCACTGGAGTCTGGGAGGGTCACAGGCCATTGGTGAAGATTTCTATTGGATAATAGAAGATCAGGGCTAGACCTTGTTAGAAGAATTCATGATATTTTTATCTTTTCATTTTAGTCTGACTTTTTCTTGTTTTTTTTCAGTATTGGAACGATTCGAGAGAAAAAAATGCAAAATATTTTCTTTCTAAAAGTGATCTTTTTTGCCTGGCCAGCATGGCTCCGTGGTTGAGGGTCAACCTATGAACCAGGAGGTCACAGTTCGATTCCTGGTTGGGGCACATGTCCGTGTTGTGGGCTCAATTCCCAGTGTGGGGCAAGCAGGAGGCAGCAAATCAATGATTTACTCTCATCTCTCTTCCTTTTCCTTCCTCTCTGAAATCAATAAAAATATGTAAAAAAATTAAAATGATCTATTTTCAGAAATCTGAAAAAACCAAAACCATTTTCAAGTTAAATTTTTGCGAGAATAAATATTTTAATACCTATTATTTGCCCCCTCCTCACTGTTTCCTATTTGTCTGATTACAACTGATTAGGATGAATAAAATGTCATAAATTCTCCTTTTAGGAAGAGGAATAAAATCATAGGCTAATGAGAAAATATTAGAGCAATCCAAAGTTTTTCATTGCCAACCATAAGAAGCAAAATCTAATTTCCCCCCAATGTATAAAAAGAAATAAAAAGATGTGTGATTACCAATAACTTAGATGCTATTCTAAATTAACGGCAGATGTCATTCAACAACATTCCTCTATCAATGGATACAACTGTTAAAACAATGAACAACACTTTTCAGAAAAGACCGTGATAATAGAGAAAGGAGTGAAAGACTTCAGCCCAAAGCAATAAAGTCAGTCACCCAAAGAGGGTGGCTTGGAAGAGGAGAAGCAGTGAGAGTGAGTTACTCTGTATTATTTAAGTTGTCACGTCAAGATGCATATACTTTGTACTGAAAACAAAAGCCAATAAAGTACTATATTTCATAAGAAAAATTTAAAATTAATATATATTTTTCAAGTGTCATCACCTATGATTTTCTATCAAGTAAATGGCAGGCATACAATATGAAAATCGCTAAGTGGTGCTCTAAGGATATACTTAAACACCTAAAGATTTAAAAAAAAAGAAAAAGAAAATGGTGGTAAAAACTGGTACCAGTAAATGCTATTTCTAAGCTACCAGGTTTGTGATTAGATGCCCTGCCTTTCTCTATACAGATCTTAAAACACTAAAGTCTATTTTTCCTGTATCTTATTTTATATTAAAAATCTGACTAATAGGCAAATTATGATGTCACTCTTCAAACTTGTGCTTAAGCTACTCATCCTCTTAATAACCACAGAATTGTTGCCTGTGTTTTGCAGACACGTCCCCGCCCCCACCAGGCGTACTAACATCACCATAAAGCAGAGCTAAAAGCGGAGCAGCTGTTGAAACTCCGGAGATAAGAAGGGCAGAAACGCCTATTAACAGCTCTTCCACTGCTCTCCTGTGATTCACATCTAATTTATGACAGCCATTACCATGGACACAGGTCACTTAATCAAGAGCACAGTCAAGTCCCAGCCATTAAGCAACATCCACCCTTTCTCCCCCTAACCTTCCCTCCCCTTCTCTCCCCCTCCCACCCGGGGAGAGCAGGTCCCTTGTTTCATTAAAAGCACTAGAAATACATATTTAAAATGCAAAGATAAAAGGGGTCAGCCGTGGCAATTAATTTTATGGGTTGAAGCTATGGAGGGTGTATCTCTTTTAAGGCTACCACATTTGACCTCGTTTTACCTGTTCAGCGTCTCAACAGAGATGGAGCACAGGTATTAAATGTTCACCTGGCACCTTTCACATGACGGTATACAAACCTAGTAGCCCTACTGCCTGAAAACCGAACCTGGACGGCATACAGGCTTAAGGGCAGGGTGGTCATAGACCGATTTTGGAAACTGCAACACGAGATTGCCCAGAAGTTCATTTTTATAAAATTGTCTGCCCATTTGTTAACTTAAGGTGTTCATTTGGCAGATTTATTTCATTAGTCTAATCATGTTCATGAAATCACTTGGTAAACAATAATGCAATGTACAGATATATAGGCTATTCCAACATGTGAGCCGATGACAGAGAAAAGAGAGTAGACTACAGAGAAACAACTCCTATCCCTAAGGTCATCTTTCCTGCCCCAAACCAAAAACACCAGCCATCACGGGGAAATCGAAGGGGCTTTCCTAGATCCCGGCACATTCATTCCCGAGGAAATGTGACCTCGTCGAGTATGTATGCATTTTATATGAGGCTGACATTTCCACTGACCTCTGTCAGGGCAGAGACTCAAGGTCTGTTATGCTACGATAGAACCTTTGGAGGTAATTGATTTCTGTCTCTCTCTGACACTGTAAGGGCTCCATTCATAACAACTCTCTGCTGCGGAGTGCCAATGGAAACAGCTCCCGCAAGGTTTATCGTCCTAAGAAAATAGTGGAAATCAAATGTGAAGCTGGTATTCATGGAAATTCCAAAGCCTCGGAGGTCGTGCTGTGAAGGGCGCTCTTCTTCCTGACCAGCCGGCTGTCCCTGGTGTCATTCCCCTCCCGGGTTCTGTACAATGAATTTCCATCCTCAGCCCCTCGTCTTCCTGTGCTTATCTATATCAGATTTCCTTACTGATTCTTACATTGAAAACATTTGGAAATGCCGTTCACAGAGAGCTCAAAGCAGGTCCCCTTGCCCATCACCTCCGGGGAGCGGCTACGTCCTTGCTGTACAATGGAAGGCCACACGGAGCACACATATTTTCACAGCTGGAACCAGTTATAGCTTTTTAGCAAAGGGCAGAGGTCACCAAGCTCCTCATGTACCTTCTTTATTTTTAGGTATCTTTTGTATTTTTTTTCTCAAAGACCCCACTTGGTAGCAAAGCCCCATCAGCCAGAGACAGCTGGCCTGCAGAAGGGGCAACGTGCCACTGAGTTGAGTCCAGGCAAAGAATTTTCACTGACCAGAGAGGCGGTTTAGCGGCGGTAAGGAAAAGTGTTGCGAAACATGCAGAAATACTCACAGTTTTGGCTTGGCAAGCAGAGGTGGAGGTTCCTTCGTGGGTGAAAGCAGGACAGCTGGTGTTGGGGGAGATTTATTACCGTTCGCTTTGCCATTAATCAGTCCGTTGACTCCGTGGCTGGGATGCACTCCGTTCGTTTCCCTCTCGGCAGGACTGAATTGCATTTGAAGGGCTGCCATGCCGCGGCCTAACTCCGGGCTGTTCACCTGCTGGATCTCGGCTGGTTTCTTTGGAGCCAACTCAAAGGGATTGGTTTCCAAGATCGGAGGGGGAGGCGGGAAGTGCTGGAAGTGATCGCTGTTGGATTCACCCGTGGAGTCATAGCTACAGTCCTCGGTGTTGGCTGAGGAAGGGGAAAGAGAGGGAACAAATAATACGATGCTACTAACTCAACAGTTACCTTCACACTGTTATGGATGGTCTGAGGATCCCTCGGACCCTGGTGTCACAGGAGAGGTAGCTGTGCGGCTGGCATCTGACGCAGAAGCGAAGCCAGCTGGAGGGCTTGGTTCACCCCGGCTTGTTTGGGCGACTGCTAGTGTTTCATTTCCTGAATGAGCCCACAAGTGGGGAAAGCAGCTACCTATTCATTTCAAGCCAGAGCTAAAGACAGAACTTAGTTTAAAAATGACAACACAGTATCAACTAATAATGCTTTGTCTTCTCACATCTCAGCCACAGATCCGACTGAACATCCTATCCGAGCTTTACTAATATTAGCTCAAGCCCTAAGGTTTTATGGGATAAGCAATGAATAGGGAGGGATTCATTCGACTGCAAGTTAAGTAAGGCTCTGAGTCTAAGGGAAATGTCTTATGACCTCATAGATAATTTTTTTCCAGTTAGATGATTGCCACAGCCATAACTCAACTTCCACCCCCATTTTTTTTCTTTACTCTCAATAAACTGAATATATTTTGAGGTAAGACCATGTCTTCTGTGGATTTCTCACTTTGCCCTGAGCCCAGCAGAGCTCCTGGAATGTACTCAAAAGCGCTTACCGAGGTGAACGGAGGAGAGCTCAGCAGTATTTGTTTATTATGCTTGGCCTACCTACCCCAGATAAAAATGCCAAGTTTTGCCAGCAGACTTTGAGAGGCCGGAGTTTTGGCCATACTCTTGGAGACTGCACAATGGCCATCTGATGGGACAGTCCTCAAGCCAACCAGAATCAAAACACTGGGCTCTTCCCCGCTCCATAGCTCCGACCATGCACACTTAAAGCACTCATTCAATCAACCGTTCCCTATTAAGGTGAGCCTTTCCCTTCCTTTCTCTCTTTCTTTCCTTCTTTCTCTCTCTCTTCCCTCTCTTCCTACCTTTCTTTGTTCTTTAGTCATTCCATTTTATTAAAACATTACTGTATCTTTTTAAAAAATCTTTATTGTTGAGAGTATTACATATGTCCCCTCATTTTTCCTTTTTTTAGCTTTCAATTCCCTCTCAGGAGCCTTTATTTTAAAGATGATGCGCAACTGTTGTTGACAGAACTGGGTGCCAAAACTCAGGGCAGAGAGGGGATTTTGGCCCCTCTAGGGAAGCTATCTTGAGGCACATCAGCTCTGCCTGAGCATCCACAGTTCTTTTCTTAAGAGGAAGACAAATAACAATTCCCACGCTAAGCTCCCTGACCCAGTCTTGGTTGGGCCTCTGCTGCCCCCTAGCACCAAGTTCCCACTCTTCCAAAGAAATCAAAGTGCGATTCCACTGCTCTCTCCATGTCTCTCTCTCATCCAGCCAACAAACCCATTTACTGATTCCCTGTTATGTGCACTACGTGTTAGGCCTGGTCAAAGATATTTTGTAACATTTGCTGTAAAATAAATAATAGAGACGAGGCAATAAAAATAAACTAAGGTATAGCATATTAATAATAGCAGAAAAGAACAAGCTAAAGTTAAAGGAAAAGCTGTTTCATGTTGCCTTTGCTAGTGGTAAATTTCAGAGTTTAAAAAATATCCAGGCATTTTTGAATATTGGTTTTGATAGTATATTGCTTTCGTTTTTCATATCATAGTTATATTTCACTGTCAGTGAAATTTGATACCTAAGATCTTACAGTTTCTCCAAATTCCATCAGGTGTATTTTGTACTACTTTTTCAGAAGTTTCAAACGTGTGTTCAACCTGAATTTTTCTGAACATATATCTCCTCTCCTGTGTTGACGCTGCTCAAAACAGTGACAGCATCTCCCATGTCCAGGTGGCCTTCTGATGTGAGCATGAGTCTGGGTTAGCATGAAGCATGTTAGGAAACCAGCTCCATCGCTTCCAAGACCAAGACTGCATGGGTGATTTACAAAAATAGCTCCATGGGTGTTCAGCTGCTCCATCATCATCATCTTTTTGTTTTTCATCTCCACTTTCACTCCCCTTCCCCCAAAACCTTTTGTTTGCTGATGAAACACTGCCCTTCAGGATAACTCCTGGAGTGGCAGCACGCTTTCCCAATGGCTGGGCACTCCTCCTGGGACAGTTCTCTCTCCCGTGGCAAGCCACACTGAGGGCTGGGGACAGAACCCTGTCATTTCTTACTCCTCACGTACCTGCGGTGACCACCAGCTGGGCAGTGCTGGTTACTGAGCCGTAGTCATTTCTTGCCGAGCAGGTAAAGACCCCTGCATCTTCAGGGAAAGTCTCGGCGATGACGAGGGTACAGATCTCCTCTGGAAGGGAACAAGAGGACAGAACACACCTCAGCAGAGTGACACTGTGAAGTCACTTGGAAGAAGCCAGGCTCTCTGCCTTTCATGAACAAGCAAATTAGATAATGGTTATTGAAGAATTGCTTGACCAAAGAGTTCACAATAGACTCTCATTACATTCAATTTCTCAGCTTAGCCTAGTGGCAAAGCCTTGGAGTCAGACCCATTCTTTGTGATTTCAGACAAGATCAGCTTTGGTTTCCTCATCTATAAAATGGGGATAAGATATACCCAAAGGGGTATCTGTTCAGATGAAACGAGATGTTTGCGAAGTGTGAGCCTCTGCACTTCACATGTGGAAGATGGTCAGGAGCTGCCAGCTCCATCCTCCTCCTCCCTAGTCATTTGTATGTGGGAGTTCTTCCTACTACAGCGTAGCTGACTCTCACTTCTGCTCAAAAGAAAAGTAGTTAGTGGGGGAAATCAAGCTTCTTTGACATGATGACAAGGGGAGGGGGGACATCATATGTAAATGACCTGTAGACAATTATTCTGGAAGCTACTGGTACACAGTGTGGCCATGTTATGCAGCTTGAAAAGCCCAGACTCTGGAACCAGTTGCCAGGGCTTGAATAAGGGACCTGCCACACATCTTGCCTTTGTGGCTTTAGCCAACCTTCCCAAACGTCAATGTTTTACTTACTTTGTAGGGTTTGTAATGAGTCATGACTCAAAATTAACTATCACAGGGTTACTGTGAGAGTTGATGATGACAACCGTGACAACAGCTCACAGCTACGTAGCCCTTATTAGGCACTAGGTATTGTCACCATTCTAAACAGAGATTAATTTGGCTTTAATTCTCATGTCAACCTTATGAGTTATATTTATTATTATCCCCTTTTATAGACTGAAAAATGAAGCCCATTTAGGCGAATTTTCCCAGTGTCATATAGGCAATGTGGTAAAATCAGAATTTGAACCAAGGGAGGCTCCAGACTCCACGCTCCTAACAACTATCTACCCATTCTTGTGATATGAAATACACTGTGTCTACAACACTGCCTGAACATAGCAAATGCTTTGTAGCCAGTAAATGTGAGCTGCTACCATTAAAAACCCAGACCTAGAATTTATTAACTATTTTAAATTGAATTATTATCTATATCTATATATAAAAGGCTAAGTGACTGACTGTCTGTCCAACCATCTGACTGACCAACCGGCCGGTACATATGATGTACATTGGCAATTGAAAAATAAACATTGACTTGCGCATGCGTGATACATGTAAAGCTCTAATTGGAGCCAATCGCACACATGTGTTTCCATCTGTCATTATTGATTGTGAGTTATATCTATTGATAATATTAAAAATATATCTAAAGGTGTGATTCTTTGTCCTAAAAATGAGCACATTCATAAATTAAATGAAGAACTTTTGGATATACTCGATGGAGATTTTCACACCTATTTGAGTGATGATTCTATCGATTCAACAGATGATGCTGAAAAGGAAAAATTTCCCGTCGAATTTCTTAATAGTATTACTCCTTCGGGAATACCGTGTCATAAATTAAAATTGAAAGTAGGTGCAATCATCATGCTACTGAGAAATCTTAATAGTAAATGGGGTCTTTGTAATGGCACTAGATTTATTATCAAAAGATTGCAACCTAACTTAATCGAAGCTGAAGTATTAACAGGATCTGCAGAAGGAGAAGTTGTTCTGATTCCAAGAATTGATTTGGCCCTGTCTGACACTGGCCTCCCATTTAAATTAATTAGAAGACAGTTTCCTGTGATGCCAGCATTTGCGATGACTTAATAAATCACAAGGACAAACTCTAGACAGAGTAGTAATATTCCTACC
Organism: Myotis davidii; assembly: GCF_000327345.1. NCBI lineage: Eukaryota > Metazoa > Chordata > Mammalia > Chiroptera > Vespertilionidae > Myotis > Myotis davidii. The sequence goes on from NW_006284244.1 coordinate 284,389, forward strand.
TAAACCCGTTTTTGGACATGGTCAGTTAGATGTTGCTTTTTCTGGAGTTCGAAGAGCATGTGATGTTGAAGTTGTAAATACTTCATCACAAGGGAATGTA
>NW_006284244.1:284705-296870 GCF_000327345.1 Myotis davidii
AGCTGCCTCCTGCACACCCCCTACTGGGGATGTGCCTGCAACCAAGGTACATGCCCCTGACCGGAATCGAACCCGGGACCCTTCAGTCCGCAGGCCGACACTCTATCCACTGAGCCAAACCAGTTACGGCATCTATGGCATATTTTTAAATACAAAAACATCACCAAGCTTCTAAATCAAGACCCAAAACACTTCTAATATTAAACACTGAAATGTGAGCTATACATACATTTAAAAAAGATGAAGAAAAACAAGTAAGATCATTATTTTCTAACCTACTTACTCCAGTGTGGGGCCAAGGGCTGACAGAGCCTCTCCCAGCAACTCAGGGAACCAGACAGGAGCCCACCCTGGACAGGATGCCCATCCATCACAGGGCACTCACACCCAAGCACACACTCACTCAGACTGGGACAATGGAGATTGGCCAATTCATGTCACGTGCACATCTTTGGGATGTGGGAGAAAACTAGAGTCCCCGGAAAACCCCCACAAAACAATAAACTTCTTATATGAAGTGTATGTTACTATTTTGTATTCTACTTTAAAATAATGGTGCTTACCATCCACTTGCATGAATCCCTATAGGACCGAGCACAGCCCCTGGCTCAATAGATATCAATAAATCTAGGTACTTGGCATATTCAGAAAAGGGTTTTTCTGAATATGAAAACACTAATTCATAAAGATATCTGCATGCCTATGTTCATTGTAGCACTGTTTCCAATAGCCAAGACACAGAAACAACTTAAGTGTCCACAGGCAAGTGAAAGGATAATGAAGATGTGGTGCATATATACAATGGAATATGGCTCTGCCATAAAAAAGATGAAATACTGCCATTTGCAGTAACATGGATCTTGAGAGAATGTATGCTAAGTGAAATAAGTCAGACAGAAAAAGAACAAAAGCCACATAATTTTACTTATGTGGAATAGAAAACAAAAAAGGCAACAAATGAACAAAACAAACAAGAAACTCATAGGTACAGAAAACAGAATGGTAGTTAACAGAGAGGAAGAGGGGTGGGGGGAAGGTGGGGAAGAGGAATGGGGGGAGGGTAAAGGGGTTCAAACGTATGTTAACAGAAGGAATCTAATCTTTGGGGGTTGAGCATGCAATAGAGTTCACACATTTTGAATTAAAATATTGCACACCTGAAATTTATAAAATGTTATTAACCAATATTACCCTAGTAAATTTAATTTTAAAAAAGGAAAAAAGGATTTTCAGGTAAACATCTGGCAGGTACTAATAATACATTTAAAATACACAATTATTATTTGCTTTAAAGGTTACTAAAAAGAAGGAAAACAATGGAATTACAGAGCTTGAGGTAATATATATTTTTTTAACTATGCTATACACAGTTCTTGGCTTTCCAATTGAAGAAGAAGAGAGAGTGTGTGAAAATAATTCAAGTTGGACCTGCTCATAAGATTAATCATTTGGAAAGTGAGATGTATCTGGAAAGTTACAGGAGAGTGGAAAATTTTACATTCAATGCCTAAGGTTACAGAATGAGTTAAAAGTGTACTTAGCCAGAGAAGGATACATAAAACTTAGATTAGTAAAGGATCTTAGAGATTGACTAGCCTAAATCCCTCATTTCCTCAGGTGATGTCAAAATAATTCTCACAAGGTCTCGGCTAATTAACGTCAAAGCCAAAGTGCTGAGGTAGGCATCCAGCCTCCCACAGTACGCTCTTTGCTTCCTTGTCTAGGACACAGGAACCCAATGTGAAATGAGGTCATGAGACATTTATCATGGGAAACAAGGAGTTTCCTGAATTTGAACATTTAATTACTCTCACTATCCAAATGATTCACTAGAAACTCATCTGTACAAGGAGATGATGGGCTCTGTGTCCTCCAAGATATAAGACACAACGGCATAGGATATACGCCAAAGTGCACTGGGAAGTGGACAAGCTGATGTTTGAAGAAATGACCAGCCCAATCTTATTAGATGTTTTTTGGTTTGTTTTTTTTTTGGCGGGGGGGGGGGGGGGGGGAGGGGGGTGGAAACCCTCACATATTCACTAGACTCTGAAAGATGGGCTTCAGGCAGAGGTAGGTCACCCTTGTTTCCTCTTAGCAGATGATGCTGGGAGCCGTGAGGCCTCCCCAGCTTTCAGCATCACCTCCGAGCTTCCTGCCCAGGCAGCCGCTGCCTCCAGCCCCACTCCATCCATCTTCCCGGGGCTTGGTGCCCTCAGGGAGGTCTTCTCTCACCTATTTACACCTCAAAAGGCAGAGTTTCTGGAGACACTGAGCAAAATGCCTAATGCCAGTTCAAGGCCTGCAAATGCTCTCATTGTAAAGATAGATATGCTTCTGTGTCTTGAAACCTATGTTTAACAACAAGATAAACTCTTCAGGGGTAACACAAAGCAGTTTGGGAGTGAGGATCTTGACAATGCATAGAGTTCTTTCTTATATTTTTCATAATTTTGTGATTTTTTTAGTTATGCTGTTTTAAGAAAACCTAAATTTGTATATATAGTTCCCCTTCTACTCCAGAGGACCCCTTTGAGAATGAAATTTTATGATCCTCCCCATTTGTCCATGACTTTGAAGATGAATGAAAAACCCTTAATGTGGCCATAAAGCCCTAAATGATCAGGCCTTGTCTCATGCTAGGTTCCTTCTGTGCTGCTCACCTTCTTTTGTTCTGAGCTCTGGACTCACTGGGCCAACCCTGGAGAAGCCACATTCCTTTGAGGTTTTTTTAAAATTTCTCTTTATTGTTGAAAGTATTAGAGATGTCCCCTTCCCCCTTGCCTCCCATTGACCCGCTCCTCCCCGTCCTACTCCCTCACCAGGTCTTCACTATTGGCTGCGTCCATGGGTTATGCATATATGCAAATAAGTTCTTTGTTTAATCTCTTCCAGCCCCCTCCCTCTGAGATGGTTAGTTTGTTGGTGGCTTACATGTGTCTGGACCTATTTTGTTTGTCAGTTTATTTTGTTCATTAGATTCCACATATGAGTGAGATCATGTAATAGTTGTCTTTCTCTGGCTGGCTTATTTCATTTAGCATTACACTCTCTAGGTCCATCCATGCTGTCTCAAAGGGCAAGAGAGCCTTCTTTTCACAGCTGTATAGTTTTCCATTGTGTAAATGTACTTTTTTTTTTTAATCCACTCATAAGCTCTCCTCCCAAAGCACTTAACACTCTCTTACTGAGCCTCACACTTCCACCTAAACATTACTTTCTCAGAATTCTTTTTTGGTTAGACTTGGTCACATCCACCAAGGATGGCAGTTTCCTTGGAAACATCTATCACAACTATAACTAAGTAATTTGTTGTGTAATAGTTCCTGATTCCTTGACTAGAGTGTAACCTCTGTGAAAGCAGAAAGCATTCGTTTTGTGTCTGGATATACTCTCAGCTCCCCATAAATATTTTTTAATAACGTCTGGATAAAATGTAGATGGGGGGGAGGGAAGCTGAATAATTTGTTTTACAAAATATGTTTTCTAAAGACATTCTCAAGGAGACTGATTTTCCTACAAGCTTCCTTTGTGTTTCAAATCTGATAAAACAAATTTCACTTCATATGAATTTTCAGGAAATTGCATAAAAGAAGGTATGCATAAGAACAGAGTTAATGACCAACTGAATACCTAGAGGTTACAAACTTACAGAACAAAATAGGGAAAAATTAACACGTTTCCTACCGCTCAGGAGTTTTCTTGTGTTTCGTGCACCATCTCTTAAGGACCGCGCACGAGTGCTCTCGTTTTTCACGCCCATGGAAAAAGGAGTGAATCTAGATACTTATGTAAATTTTGTTTGGTCCCTCTTCATAGAGGAAAATGTTTTACGCAGTACCATACGTTAAAAAAGTACTAGGAACTTTAATTGTTTTTGTAAATAAAAATGTTATAATTATTGAAAAACAACACCTAAAGTGCATTATGATGATTTAAATAATGTACAGTTTGCCCAAAAACGTGCGGTCCCTGGGGTATGTCTTAGAGATTTCTATGCGGTACGCAATGTGTTAAAAAGCACTGGGATGTTCTCGGTATGATCTCCATGCACTGCCAAGTCTAAATGATTTTTAGCAGAAAACGTTTTAATCCAATGTCCCCAAGGTTGTTTAGCTTTTCTTCTTTTGGAAAATGTCTTCCAAAAGTGACAATAGGCTCACATTGTGTTGCTAGAAAGGAGCAGCACAGCTTGTATGGTTCTGACATTATGAACATGAAGAAAGCCAGAAGGAAATGAGATGAGCCAGGCTGTAATATTGCATTTTCATCTGGTAGCATCTTACTTAGACAAAGACCTCCACCACATCTGTAAAATGCATTTTGGTGAGGAGTGGAAATCAGGAAATGACTGCTTATATCAAATAAAGGGGGTTAGAAGCTTACATATTTGTACTAAAAGAACTGCCTCTAGTTTAAATGGAAAACTTAAAATTATTAATGATGGTAATTATGATCCATTTTAATTCAATTTTCCCAAGTGAAAGATTTTTATCTGCGGGGAGATAATAAATTACTAAGTTGGAAACTATTGTTGCTGGTGATAAATTCTGTTTTATTCATAGTTACCTAAAAATTACTTAATCACATCAATATCTCCCAGAAGTCAACCCTGAATTTCATTCAAGTCCTTGGGCATACTAAACACTTGGTTAAATACTACAAAACTATTTTGCTTGCAGACGCTCACAAAAAGATGAGGCAGCAAGGATATTACTAGGTCCCCTGGGTAATAAAGGGGCATTTTCATAAATCCCTTCCTTCACAGCTTTTTCTGTGGGGGTGGGGGGGACCAGCCTAACTAAAGAGAAACCCAGCTTTTACTTCTAAATCACATGGTTTGGCTAACACCATGATAACATAGAACTCTGAGCTAAAATCAACAAGATGAAATTCCGTGTGATTAAATGCAAGGCTTGTCTAAAGTTTTATAAAGGGCTTTTTAAAAGTTGTGAACTGTATCATATATAGAGAAACACATTGAAAATGTAAAGTTTAAGGAATAGCCATGAAATGAGCCCCTGTGGACTCATCAAGCCTAAGAAATAAGATATTACCAATACTTTAGGAATTCCCTGTATGCCTCCCCAAGTACATCTTTCTTCTTCTTTTTTAAATCCTCACCAGAAGATGGGAGGGATGGAGGAGGTGAGGGAGGGAAGGAAGAAGGGGGAGAAAGAAATCAATGTCAGAAACATTGATTGGTTGTCTCCCATATGCACCCCAACTAGGGATTGAACCTGCAACCTAAGTATGTACCCTGACCAGGAATCAAACCAGAAACCTTTCGGCTTATGTAACAACGCTCCAATCAAGTCACACTGGCCAGGGCCCTTCTCCTTTTGAGATCATCATTCCTTTGATTTTCTTTATGTGTTTCCCACATATGCATATATCCTTCAAAAATGTGTTTTAAAAAATGAAATATTTTAATTCCACAAACTTAAAAAAAAAAAAAGAGTAACAGGCACACATCTTGTTGTATAACAAAAAGGCAAACTTTTCCCTGTTAGAAAAAAGCGCCCAGGAACTATCTGGGGACATAAACTGGCTTCAACTTCCCTGTGAGTTTACAAAAGCCCCAAAGAGGTCATCACTGGGAAATATTAAGGCTCGGTGGGGACATCTGGCAAGGCCAAGTGTGGGCAGGAGTTGGTGGAGTGGGTGTCTCCATACTTTTTTTTTAAGTTCAACGTGGCCAACTTCCAGACCTCAGCACCATTCAAATCAGAACATGTAGCAGGGCTGCTCTCAGCTGATCCAGGAGGCAGTGTATGGAGGACAAAGCAAGGCAGGCCAAGCAGAGGCAAGAATTTGGGTCAGGCTTACCACCCTCCCCTTTTGTCACAGGGCAAAAGATGGAGCAGTGGCAATGAGCTCTTAGTAATGAGAGCAGCCAGGTATCAGTCTCATGAGTCACACTGATCCAATCTGGACTTGTTCTCCATCCCTGACATACAGCTATTAGCTTCTGGAGTTGCCTCTGACCTGTACTTGAGTTCCTGCTTCCTATCCCCACACCTTGCTCTTTCTGGATGAATTCTCTTGCTGTGGTGAAGTACATCCTACGGGTTGTGGATGAAAATCTTAGAGACCTTGCAAGATTGAAAAATCGTGACTACATCTTCATATTAAATTAAAAGTTTGGCTGGGTACAGAATTCTTAATTAGAGGCAATTTTACTTCATAATTTGGAATTCATTGCTTAATTGTCTCTTTGTGTTTAGTATAACTGCTGAGAAGTCTTAAGTCATTCTGATCTTGTTCGTCTATATGTGACTCGATGGTTATCCCTGGACACTAGTAGGATCATCTCCTTGTCGCTGAATTTCACAACAATGCACACTGCTGTGGATTTATTTCCATACATCCTGCACTCAGTGGGGGTCCTTTCAACCTGGAAACTGATATCCTTCAGTTTGTGGAAGTAAAACACAGATTTCATGGACATCTCTCCTCCTTCGTTCTCTCCTCCTGGAATCTCAATGACGCATGTCTAGTCTACCCAGCCGGTTCTCTAGCATCTCTAACGTTCTCACCTTTTCTCTTACTTCACTTCTCTTGACCTTTTTGGTTTACTCTGTGGAACAACTCCTCTACTTTTATTTCTGCTACCAACTTTATCATTCCAAGAACTTTTTGTTTTCCAATCGTTCCTTCCTTTCTCCTTCCTCCTTCCTTTTTATTCTTACTTCTTAGATGCACTGATTTTCTTGTCTCTCTGAGGAGAGTGTTCATTTGTTTTTACATTTTCTTCTCTTTACAAGTCTGTTTTCTCCAAGTTTCTGTTTAGGGGAATTGCTTGTTTCTCCTGTAACATCTACAATAGAGATTTCTCCAGATGTCTTTCATCTTTTCGGATCTGAGATGGCTGTGAGCTGCTTAGAAGCTCTGAGCACTAGAAAGAAACTTTGGTCTTCCCATTAGCATAATCTAGATGGTGTCTTTGCAGCAGAAACTCCCATACTATTATGTATAGATTTTTTTTTCTCTTGGGATGTTCAGATTGCCCAGGAGAGTTCACAGGCCAGCCAGCCTCTTGAAGGGTATGTAGGAGGAAGATAGGAAGTACGAGCATTTAACATTCTAAGTGTTTCTCCTTTTTCTGCTGGTATACACTCACGTGGGCCTTTCTCGTGTCTCCCCAGAGATTTAACCAAAATTTCTTGGCCCATGGAATGCTAAGTATCTTGGTAACATTTTTGGGTGCTCCAAAGCAAATGATATACCTAACGCCTTCATTTGTTAAAAAGTTATCTCCAAAAAAATTTAAGTATTTAGGTCTTAAGAAAAAAGTACACATAAATGTAAAGAAATGGGTTATTATCTTATTCCTAAATAACCACGGTTACTTTCTAATGGGTGTGTGTATCTGTTGCTTTCTGCACAACCCTTCACAGAATCAGAATGAACACAGCCAACATCATTTCATGCTCCACGTTGATTTTCACGTGGTACTCACTTGTTACCGCATACACATAAACTGTTACCTCAGCTTCACAAAGATATGATGTCATAGTAAAGAAAGCAGAATGATCTAATGTTGAAACTGACTATTTTAAACTAGTAATTATATCTATCGGAAGTTGAGTACTGCAACATTAAGGCACCTCCATCAGTTCAGTGTGGCACCCTGGGGTACCTTGTCTCACAGTTTGGGACATAGAGTTTTTATTCAGCCCACTGTTGTTTTACCCACCATCAGAACCTGGATTTGAATTACGTTCTTCACTATGTACAATCCACTGGAATCTCAACAAACACCCTCACCACTGTACTCCTGCAACTCAGAACCTTAACACACTTAACAAAGGGTAATCTACTTCACATTCTGAATCACAGAATCAAACGCAGGCTTGATGGCACGCGAGCCAGGAAGATGGGTGGCACTGGTAGCAGGGATTCATATTGAAAGTAGGAGACACCATACTTTTATATGTATAATTCCCCAACCAGTAAGACACTTTTTTTGTGTTTTCAATTTGCTTGGTATTACACAATGCTATAAAAGTAACTCAATACAGTTTGTGGTTGTTTTCAGACAGCTGAGTAAGGGCCTGAGTATTAACAGCTGTCAAATGAGTCTCCTCTGCTCTCCGCCCACCCCACCCCCATTCCCACCAGACTAGTCTTTGAAGGATCCAATCAGTGAAAAGTCAGAATGTCAAAGAAGAAGCCCAGAGCAGGTAATATGACAAACGGATGTTGGTCTTAAGGAAGCTGACTTAGCTATTAATGCACAAAGCAGTCTGAAAAGATTTCGTGATGCAAGCTGACTTCTGTCTAGACAGAGAAGGGGGTGTAAAACATATGAGACAGATACAACACAGTAGTGACAAGAAAAACCTGTTTCAGTTGCACAAATGTATAGGGAGGGAATTGGCTAGTTTCTTCTTTATCTAAATATCTAATCCCTAGTGGTGCTATATCTAGGTACTAGCGAATTTCAGTTTATTTCTAGGGCTTTGAAACATCTTACACATAAATAAGAAATGGGAGGATAGTGAAGAGAAGAAAAAAAGAGATAAAAAGAATGAGGGAAATACAGAAAGAGAGGGAGGGGAGGATGAAGGGAGTGGGGAGAAAGAGAGAGGTGAGAGAGGGTGAGAGGAAGAGAGAGAGGGAGGGAGGGAAGAAAGGAAAGAGGGAGGGAGGAAGGGAGGAAGGAAAGGAGGGAGGGAGGAAGGAAGGATGGAAGGAAGGAAGGAAGGAAGGAAGGAATAAGGGATGTGTATGGGGTCTGGGGCCAAGAAACAGACCTTCCAGATGGGCTGTGGAGGGGGAGGGGGAGAGGGGGGGGGGGGGGGGAGAGGGAGAGAGAGAGAGAGAGAGAGAGAGAGAGAGAGAGAGAGAGAGATCGACTGAACCCTTGCCAACAAGGAGAGAGCAAGAGTGAATATGTGAGAGGAAGAGAAGAGAGGGTAATAAAATCCAAATGCTTAAATATGTTCCTGAATTTCAAAGGCTATTCATGTTTTAGCATTTGGAAAACATCACTGACTTAGTCCTATAAAATTTATCTCTTGTCTCAGATGGAGTGTAGTCACGTCTGTTTTTCTCCTTTCCATGTAACAGTGGCTAAAAACTCAGCTATCAGGGAAGCCAGTTCCTACATATATTTTACATAGTTGAATAGTTCAGTGGTTAACTGGATATCACAGTCCATCAGGTCATTTAAGGAAAGTAAACGGTTCAATATGTGTTTTGTTTTTCCCTGACAAAGCCAAGGGTCAACTTCAAGGTCAAGGTAAGGAAAACATCTGGCTACTAGTCTTAAGAATCATGATCCTACCTAGTTGTGTCAGGCATGCCAAACATTGTTTGAAGACAAATATGTTTCAACATTCGCTTGTCCTGAGGTTCTTACTCATGACAACTCATATAAATAGTGACTGGAACAGTCAATCATGTGTTTAAAGTATTTTTGCTGTTGTTTAAAAAATGTGATCATGGATTTAGCACTACATGCCAGTTGCAGGGCTCCTGAAGCAGAGCATTTTAATGTTCCACTATGAAGAGGAAAGGAGCCATTCTAATAGTGTGTGGTAAATACAATGGTGGCGAAATTATCTAAGGTCAGGGTAAAGTAGTTCTTATACTTTTTTTACTGTACGGACAGATTTGCTTAAAATATTTTTCCTACCAAGAAACATTTGTTTTAAGCAAATACTATTATTGTGGTTGGAATGGAGGCGTCTGTTTTCTTAAATGCTTTCAGATCTAACAAAAGGGAAAAGAAAAATAAGAAAATTCCATTAACAAGGAGAGGAGGAGCTGCTTTATACATTACTAGGACATGCAGTTTAACAGGAAGGTCTTCCATAGCCCTTTTCAAGCTATTGCCACGTTTCACCAAAAGGCATTCAGTAAGTTCTAGAGGTCATATTACTCCAGGAAGCTACTGACGACTAATTTCATCACACAATTCATGATCAAAACTATATTCTAGAAGCAAAATGGCAGTCCACACCTGAAACAGGAGTGTATGTGGTACGAGGAAAGGGAGAACAGGTGGAGGACGGGGGTGGTAGGGGATGCTTCTGTCTCTCTCCTCGCCCAAATTTACTCCTTCTTAGCCAGTATATTGAGTGTTTTCAACTTTTAAACATGTACATACTCAAAAACTAAACTATGAAGTTTCTAACAAGGATTTTGAATTTTTGGATGATGGTTAGTTTATGATTTCCAAACACAGATCATGGGAGACATTTCATCAATTGTCACCACCTCTGAAGGTGAGGACAATGGATAACAACATGATGAAAAGAGTTGCATGAATTCACTCAGAATCCAAAGCTGCAACTTCAAAAGCAGTCCTAATCTGTTCCAGTAATCCTATATAATAAAAGCCCAGTGACCGAAACGGTAGAATGACCTTTACGACCAGTATGACCAGAACAACTGCAGCCCCTCACGCCTGCTGGCCCCACCCCCTAGTGGGGACCCCCACCCCCATCAGGACAGGCCGGCAGGTCCCTACCCATGCACTGGGTCTCTATCCTATATAATAAAAGGCTAATATGCAAATCGACTGAACAGTGGAATGACTGGTCACTATGATGTGCACTCACCACCAGGGGGAAGATGCTCAACATAGGAGCTGCCCCCTGGTGGTCAGTGCACTCGCACAGAGGAAGCGCTGCTCAGCCAGAAGCGGGGCTTATGGCTGGTGAGTGCAGCGGTGGTGGCAGGAACCATTCCCACCTCCAGTGCGCCGCTCAGCCAGAAGCTGGGCTCACGCCTGGCAAGCGCAGTGGCGGTGGCGGGAGCCTCTGCTGCCTCCGTGGCAGCGCTAATGATGTCCGACTGCCGGCTTAGGCCTGCTCCCCATGGGAAGCGGGCCTAAGCCATCAGTCAGACATCCCCATGGGCTCCTGGACTGTAAGAGGGTGCAGGCTGGGCTGAGGGATGCCCCCTGAGTGCACAAATTTCGTGCATTGGGCCTCTAGTGTTTTTTGAATTTTTGTCCCAAGATTTTAGTTTTATTTGTACGTAAAGCATCAGAAGACAAACTGCTCCATATGACTTCATAGATTTGTTCATATAAACTTTCTTGCAGATAAAAGAGATATTTGGTACCTACTTGCTCTCTCTCATTCTTTCTCTCTCTCCCTCAGTAGTAAATGCAAAAGATATGCCCTAACGCCCAATAGGATTCCCATATTAGCTCATGCAGTAGATTGAGTCTCAGAAGTGTCATGTATCAGGGAACCAACATTATGCCATTCTATACAAAGACGTATTACAGACAAGACACAAAGCTGTGTATTTCCATGATTTGGAAGGGGACTACAGTTTGATGTGGTGATGACACATTTAAGTGGGGTGACGTGCTCTAGTTGTAACGCATGACAAGAAGGCAGCAGATCAACTCCAGCTGTTACCCAAGGAGGCTACTCAGCATCCCTTAAACTATGATCCTCACAGGATCCCACTCTGCTCTCAATGACCCAATACTCAGAAGTGAGAGGTCCAGGGCTGAGCACAGTAATGTGAAATCCGGTAGCCCACAGAAAACTTTCGAGCTCTAAAAGGAAGGGCAGACTCAGGTCAGGGATCCTGAGGGAGGAAGGATCTGCCTGATGCTGAAGCAGAGGTACACATGCGACTGTCTACTCCAGTGATGGCGAACCTATGACATGCGTGTCAGAGGTGACACGGGAACTCATTTTTTTGGTTGATTTTTCTTTGTTAAATGGCATTTAAATATATAGAATAAATATCAAAAATATAAATCTTTGTTTTACTATGGTTGCTAATATCAAAAAAATTCTATATGTGACAGCACCAAAGTTAAAATTAGGGTTTTTCAAAATGCTGGCTCACCGAGCTCAAAAGGTTCGCCATCACTGGCCTATATTCTGCACTCTGGTTGCCTGGTGGGTCTACCAGCCTGGCATTCATCTGCATGGGAGGAAAAGGAAAACTACATAAAGGTTTTTTAAATGTCCAATGACAGAAGAAAATTGGTGCAAGTCCAAACAGCACTGAGAGTTTGTCTTAACACCATTGCTTACCGGCTGTTATGGTGTACAAGTATATTGAAGAAACTGGATGACAGTATTTGTTTTTAGCATAGCAGTATGCTTATAATCAAGAATCAAAGATACAAATAGAAAAAATGGAAAATGGGCACAAGGGGAAAATAAGGAATGCCTTGCTCTG
>NW_006284244.1:296960-304279 GCF_000327345.1 Myotis davidii
CGAACCTATGACGCGGGTCAGAGGTGACACGCAAACTCATCTCTTTGATTGATTTGTTTTTGTTAAATGGCATTTAAATATATAGAATAAATATCAAAAATATAAATCTTTGTTTTACTATGTTTGCAAAGATAAAAAAAATTCTATATGTGACATGGCACCAGAGTTAAGTTAGGGTTTTTCAAAATGCTGACACGCTGAGCTCAAAAGGTTCGCCATCACTGGTCTACCCTATAGCAAGGGGTAAAAGCAGTGACTTTGCTGATGAGAAAAATACTAAGAAAGGGGTCCCAAGGAGGCTGTCCTATGAAACAGCTCGGCAAACGTTTCTGTTCCCTTTACAAAGATCACGTTAGCCCATGAAGAGTCAAAAATATAAAAAAGGTCTGAGGCCAGAGAAAAGTTGGACCCAATGCTTCTGGGTTACATAGCACTCAGATGAGGTCAAATGACCCGGTAATTAAGCGAGATGCTAGGGCAAGATGACTTTCTTCATGCTTGTAGGAAGAGTAAAATTTTATGGGTTGGGGCACATAAATGAGAAATGCCTGGCTGTCCATGCTGCCTCTACCTCGGGGCTGCTCTCATGCGAGACTCACTTCTCCGCCAGGGAGTCTGGCTGCTGGCGGGTTTTGGTCAGCAGAAGTATGCAGCAGGCCGGTCTCGTCTACTGGAGTTTTAGGAGGATGTTTTTTCAACATTAGCTTAGTGGGCTTTCGGAGTCTAAAAGACTATATTTTAAAAAGCCTAAGTCACTGAGCTTGACCTTCTTGTCTGAATGGAACTTAATGTTTTACTAATAAAGAAGTTGATGTAAAATGCAGTGTGCAGACCCCACGATAAAGAAGATATTGTCTTTAAGGGGGTTTCACATTTCCAGGGAACTGCAAAAACATTGTTCTGCTTATGGCTTTGAAATGGACACAAAGAACTATTGAAACCCCAAAGATACATTACCAAAGGGGAAAAAACAGAAAAAGCTTCTTACCAGGTTCAGCGGTAGATCGAGGTTCTGTTTGCCACATGAGAAAAAATAAATAAAGATGTTTTATTAGAATAGGGTTCCATTAATAATACACCTACCTTTCTTTTCCTATTACCTAGTCTAAGGCATGTCTGCCAAAATGTTATAGACAAACTCCATATCATCAAAGCAATAAAGTGATAGATCAATTTATATTTCTACAAATACAAAAACTCAAATTCCAGTAACAGCTTACACTAGGTAGTTACTTAAACTGCAGTTCATAGAAGGTCTTATAGGAGCTTGTAAGCCTCTTAAATTATTTGCCCAACTTTGAGCTCAAACGTCTTTTTTTTTTTTTTTTTGAAGAAAGTACATACAACTTTCATCAGAGTTTCAAAAGGGTCCATCAGTGAGCACTCAAGCTTTAATTTACTGGACCCCTCACATTTGCAGAGTGTCTGGTCTCACTCTCTTTGAAAACAGAAGTCAGTTCATCTAAATGACTAAAATCCTTGCCCTAGCCAGTTTGGCTCATTGAGTAGAGCCTTGGCCTACAGACTGAAGGGTCCCGGGTTTGGTTCCGGTCAAGGGCACATAACTTGGTTGCAGGCTCCCGGCCCTGATCAGGGGCAAGCGGAAGGCAACTAATTTAATTGATGTGTCTTTCTCACTTCGGTGTTTCTCTCTGTCTCTCGCTCTCCCTTTCACTCTCTCTAAAAATCAATGGAAAAATATCCTTGGGTGAGGATTAAAAATAAATAAATAAATAAATAAAATGACTAAGCCCTTGCTCTTCCTGCAGCTTGAGAGAAGACGGCAGTTGGATTTGGGAGATGGGGCACCTCTCCTTACTTTTCTGTAGAATTCGGAAGTCTGGAGAGTCCTGGATCTCACTCCCTTGTCGGAACCACTTGACCTGCAGAGGGGGTGCTCCTCGCACCCGGCACTCCAGCACCACCACGCGGCCCTCGGAGGCCACTATGTTTTGCAGTTCCTGAAATTCAAGAAAAACATCGACCATCAACTTTGGTGCGTTTTTACACAATCTCACAATAGAGAATACAACTTCCAAATCTCAGAGAGGGGAAACCCCCCCCCCCCACAAAACTTGCATCATAAAAGAATTATCACGGATTCAGATGAGGATAAACAGCTTTAATTCCATTCATTATCATCAGCTTTTCAAAATCTCCATACAATGAAATTAGCATGGTTCACCCCTGGGCCTGTTTTAGAAATGTTGGACTGGTCTGCAAAAGTACAGACTCTTTTGTACTTAGGGAATGTTATGGTGACAACTGTTACCTTTCTTTATCTACATTTAAGAGTAAGCTGGTAGGAATGCATACTTCGTAAAACAATCACACACCCTATGAATGTAAATTCCTATGGAAACCAGACAGGATGAGAAAAAAAAGACACACATTCGTTTTCCCGTGCTCCAACCTTTTCATGTACTCCCCCGTACTCCAACCTTTTAATGTACATCTCTGCCCAACTGGCTCCCTATGTCAGGTTGATTAAGATGAGGGGCTTAGGTATTTTCTCATTTTGACGTGCTGAGTAAAATGTTTAAAAATGCAGCCTTTTTCTCTTCTTGACCTTCAGTTCCTCCCCCTTACTATTGCCCTTGCAGCTCCCCCACCCACTCTAACTCCAGACCAATAAATTTTTACAATCCAACAGATCAGAGATTAATTTGGCTTCATAGAGACAAAGAGGTAAAGCTTTTACATACTTGTTATTAAATATCAAAAGATTAATATTTCCTTTACGTATGTCCTCTCTTGACCTTCCTCCTCCTGGATTACTTAGCAATGGGGCACACTTACATTTTTGACATTCAAACTTCTGACTAAAATACATTTGCTCTGATATAGAGTCCATAGAACCCTTAATGTAATTTAAATACAATAAAGTAGTTCACCTTTACATAGACCAAAAGCAAACACATTCGCATGAGGAAGTGTGTGTGTGTGTGTGTGTGTGTGTGTGTGTGTGTTTTGTTAGTTTGTTTTGTTAGTTTAGTTTTTAAATTATTTGCAAACACAACAAATTGCATGCTGGGAAAAACATATCCTGTAGCAACCGGCCTTCGGTGCTAAAGGACTATGGAAATTCTCAAAGTCATGCTGTTGGCAAAAGAACTGAAAAAGTCTAAAGTGAAGTCTGAGAAGACATTTGATAAGCATGTTGGTGGTTAGGAATGTCTTCAAGGGAAAAGGTTAAGATTATTAGCTATTTCTGATCGCATTATTTCTCCCACCTGATTTTTACTTGTAGAAAATTTCTGGTTTTAGATTGACGGTTACTTTCTGGTTGGGTCCAGAAACAGCTAACTGAGTACACCATCGCAGGAAAGTGTGGCTCGCGGGGCTCAGCTGGTGTGGATTAATCACCACCCCCCCCACCCCGTCCTCTGGGATTGTCCAGGAAGCCATTCATAGGAGATTACAAGCGGTACCCAAATATTTTTCATGTGTGAGCTTACGGACACCAAAGGAGACTCTGATTTATCCCTAGGACTGTGTATTTTGTTTGAACGTTAGAAAGTCAGAGATGTAGGAAATGGGATGGGTGGATGCCAAGGACCTTAAGCAGTCAAAATGCCATCGTTATTCCAAGATTACAATTTGGCTCCTCCTGGAGCAAACGTTTTTATCTTGGCAAAAGCCCCAGCTAAACACCGCTAGCCATTAGGAGAACTCGCAGGAGCATACAGCAGAGTCCTGAGGAAGACGAGAGCCACCCTTTAAGGTTGCACTTGGGAATCTGGATCATCCATTCAGGGTAGAATTTGGGACCTCTGGGGTTTTAGGGTCCATAGAGGGCATCTCTGGACGTACATCAAGTCCACGTGAGACTGTGATTCCTTTACGGGATCTATGTGGGAAGAAATGCCACACAGAGCTAGTTGCTCTCCTGGCCTCATATGTGTCTCTGCTACTCAGGCCCACGGCCACACCATTCTGCGGCTTCAGCTAAGCACGGTGGCCCAAAGGCAGAGGTGCCGGCTGCGAACCCAGGGGATGTTTCCAGAGCAGGACGAGAATATAGAAGGAGGCCCGCCATTGGACTGGCAAAGCCCACCTGCTGTCCACTGTCAACCATCACGCCCAAGAGAAAGCTGAAGATGCTACTGTCAATAAGGCAAAGCTGGCTTGAGTTCTAGACATGGGCAGATTTAGTTTCTAAACTGCCTCTCCAATAATCACAGCCCAGGCCCACCAGGAACCCTGCAAAGCAGGGAGAGACACTGCACAAAGGACAAAGGGCAAAGGGCAAGAAAAGCAGATACAAACAAGGAACAAAACAAAGGTGCAGAAAACAGACGGCCCCCAGTCTAGACACAGGAAGCGGAGTCCCTGGAGATGCCCAGTGAGGTGTACTCTCAGCTTCCCGTTACTCTACAGTTTTGAGATTTTTTAAAAAAAAGCAACCTCAATAAAAACGTAGAATGTTGTTTTTCTTTTCATGAAGCTGACATGGAATGCTGCACGGTTCTCTTTCTGGAACGAGGGAAACAACACTAATAGAATGTCTGCGTCTCAGGGGCTGGATCACACAGAACAGTGTTGTGTCTAGTGTTTGAGGATTTCCCCCAGGGCCCGGGAGGAATTCGGTAACATCTCCACCTGCCAGGCCTCTGTGGCGAAGGAAAGCAAAATCTTCCAATCTCCTATCTTCCCCTGAGGCCACCAGCACGGACTTTGTTTGCTTAAACCAAGAGGTATGTTGAGCCCTGATACCCTCAAATCAACCATGTCCCAGGCAATCATCCATTAGGAAACACGGACTTTCTGGGGATGCTCTTGTAAAGCTGCTTGTGGAAAGCTCTTAAACGGCATATAAATGTGGATGTCCACCCTCCACAAACGTTTCTTGTTCTAAGCATCAAAGGACGACTTCGCTGGCTGTTTACAGTGACACTGGTTTACTGGTTTACAAGACCAACTACCCTGCCCCCCCCCCCGGCTTTTTTTTGGTAGTTTATCCAAGAGGGGACTTTCAAAGCTGTTGCCAGCTATTATCATTTGTTTCTGTGTCCTACAGTAAATGGTCTGTTTATGAAAAGATCTTTAATAAAGCTGGATGCAGGCTTAGGAGAAAAAAACTCATTCCCTACGTGAAGAAAATGAAAATGCTCTTCTCTACCGCCTCACAGAAGTTTTATAGATTTGCTTGTCACATTTGTCTTTAGTTTACTTGGAACTGAATTTTGTGAAAAGTGTGAGGTAGAAAGCGAGTTTATTATTTTTCACTTCTGCCGAAGAATTCATTCTTTACCCGGTGGTCGGCAGGTTTCCATCGGTATTGGAGTGGGCTCTATTCTGACGACTCGTCACTCTGTCTAGCCTTGTGCCAGCTCCATACTATCCCCGTCGTCTACATTTAGGAAGTTGTGAGTCCCAAAGGGCAAATCTCACCCCGTCCATAACAACCTTAATTTTCTTCTTCAGGAGTGTGTCTTGGCTATTCTTAGTCATTTTTTGCTTCCACCAAAGTTTTAGAATCCAATTGCAAAATTCAGTATTAGACAAACAAATACAAGAAACCCACTGGAGTTTTAGTAGATTTGCATTACATTTATAGATTAGTTTGGGAGTCATGACTTTTTTAGCCTACCAGTCCACAGGCCTGGCGTGATCTCTCCATTTAAGGTGGGGGAGAGGGGGAGGGAGAAGAAATGCTACTTGGAACCATTTCTGAGTTGAGCAGTTGTCCAATGAAATGGGTGTCACTCACCTTGGCAATGCAAAACACCAACTTAGAACTGGAAGTCATTAAAAAAATTTCTATAAAGCTAGCTGGTTTTCTTGAACAATATCTTAGACGGAATTTTCTCTCTTTTTTTTTTCCATCTTGGCTTTCACACTCTACTTTGACCTCTACCAGGCCCTGACCATGCCCACATTTCTCGGGCCCTTTATACCAGCGGTTCTCAACCTGTGGGTTGTGACCCCTTTGGGGGTCGAACAACCCTTTCACAGGGGTCACCTAAGACCATCGGAAAACACATATATAATTACATATTGTTTTTGTGATTAATCACTATGCTTTAATTATGTTCAATTTGTAACAATGAAAATACATCCTGCATATCAGACATTTACATTACAATTCATAACAGTTGCAAAATTACAGTTATGAAGTAGCAATGAAAATAATTTTATGGTTGGGGGTTACCACAACATAAGGAACTGTATTAAAGGGTCGCGGCATGAGGAAGGTTGAGAACCACTGCTTTATAAGATTATAGTCACAGCCCTTGTTCAGTAAATATCTACTGAGTCCCAAAGGTAACCATGATAATCAATCTACTGATCTGTTCCTTTACTGTTTAGAGATGCTGCACAAAGCCACATGGGAGTGGAATTTAAGCACCAAAGCACATACAGAGAATGAAACTTGCAGATGTCAGACCTTTGTAAAAACAGGAGGAAAGTAGGCAGAAGTGGTTCCATCCGGTCTGCAGAGATACGAGGTTGGACTGTGAACCTGGAAAAGCAGAGACACATGGATCAAATTCTAAATATATAAATTGCTGAGAAGATGGACTCACTTGGAAGGTCGCTCCACATGAATGAAACGAGTGAATGAAAGTCTCTCCATATATCATTTTGCTGATCTACTCTTATAGCACAGACACTGTCTGCTTCCTCATTGCACATCTGTTACTCTTCTCTATTCAGAAGGACATTCAAGGCAAGAGTCCCCTGGTTCCTTAGGGATCCACGCACTTTTAAATGCTATTACCAAATGGATTACTGTGTGGGGCTTCCACAGGGGTCTTTTTAAAAGCTCTTACAGACATTATATTTATTTTTTTTAAAATATAGTCTGGATTCATTGAATCAAAAGCACAAGTTACTGGCAATGGAAGATAAATAACCAAACATGTACCTCTCTTATTTTTAACTTATATTCCTTTTTGGTACAGATAAGGATTATAAGAAATGAGGAAAAATATATCCTTTTTTTCTTTTTAAAAAAATATATTTTTATTGATTTCAGAGAGGAAGGGAGAAGGAGAGAGAGGTAGAAAAATCAATGATGAGAGAGAATCATTGATCAGCTGCCTCCTGCATGCCTCCTACTGGGGATTGAGCCTGCAACCCAGGCGTGTGCCCTTGGCCGGAACCAAACCGAGGACCCTTCAGTCAGAAGACCGATGCTCTATCCACTGAGCCAAGCCAGCCAGGGCTATCCTTTTTTTATTGATGTGCAAAAAGCAAAGGTGCCTAAACACTTACTGAATAGTGCTCATCTCTGGAAAAATAAAAGGATTTCAGGGTAGTGAATGGAAAATATTTCTTTGTGCACAGTCATGTATTTTCAAACACTCTTGATT
>NW_006284244.1:305052-305830 GCF_000327345.1 Myotis davidii
GCATGTAATCCTCACAAAACATACTTAACAGACATGTAAGGAATGAGCTTACAGTTCAGGGTACTGGGGGAAGCCTTTATGAGTGTTGTTTTTAAAGGTGATCACCATAGCACAAAAGCAAAGTAACATACATTTGATTTACAGACATTTAGATTTTAATATTGTTACTTAAAAAAATTCATGTTGTTTGTGTTTGCAAAATAAGATTTTAATATTGTTACTTAAAAAAATTCATGTTGTTTGTGCTTGCAAAATAACCCATTATAATTTCTTTCCAGTCATCAGTATTGTTATTCTTTCCTGGATAAAGCAGTCTGACAACAAAATAAAAGAAAGATAAAAATGCATGGTGAAGTCAAATTTGAATCTTTTTTTCTTATTATCTGTTTAGTGCTTAGAGGATGACAATGAATACCTGTGTTGGTATGTAGACTTCTCTTGTCTATTCATTTGTTTAAATGAAATAATAAATTTAGCTGAAAGGAAGAGAGCATATATGAGGGGGAATAATCAAATAGTTGTAGATAAAACAGATATCATTTTAGCAGATTATTGGCTACTAAAAAGGGAAGTTCCAATGGAAATGCAGATGGGGACTGACTGATGGTGTGGCTTTGGTTAAATATTATTTTTAGGGGATTAAAAGGAAGACCTTTACTTAGCATTTTCTTTTCTCCCCCTTGTATTTTTTCTTAGAAACTATTTCAAGGAGCAGACTAGTAAAATGAAAGCTATATTCTTTAAACCAAGAAGCCTGCTAATGAGTTCCACTCCCTGG
>NW_006284244.1:305875-309281 GCF_000327345.1 Myotis davidii
TGCTGAACAGGCAGAGAGTGGCTGGATCACAAACCTGGGCACTCCTGTCTTTGGAGATGATGATCCTATTGTCAGGGACACAGATGTTGTTTTCTTCTGAGCCCTGGAAAATAGGGAGGCAAGTGTTCAGTTGGATTTTTTTTTTAAATGCAGGAATTACTCTTTAAAACATTTCCACAGAATAGCCCAGTTTCTTTTTGTGTACTTAATCCACTTTAACTGTTAAGTGCTTGAGAAATGGGAAGGGCTACAATAGCTGTGACCAGTATATGCATAGAATGAACCTTATAGATATTAGCAAAATAAACGCACGGGTAGAAGAGTACCTGTATGTAACACAGCCATTATCAGTGAACCTAAGGTGATGAACTTGAGAATCCGAAGAGAAAAGGCAATGCTTAGAAAACGTCTAATCTTCAGGAGTAGGAAGATATTTGAAATCTTTAGGGTTAGGGTTCTATATTTAATTCAAAGTTTTGGCTATTTTAAGCCTAGATGCTGTTCTTTGTTCTGGTTCTAATTTTGTGAAGTTGAGAGTATCTTAAAAGTTTTGTCTTTTCTTAGTGCACACAAGTTAGTGAGGTGTCGACAAAGATTAAGAATTGGTTTCTAGACCAAGTTTGTTAGGTTGCTGGCTGTGGAATCCCAAGCGAGCCATGTAACTTCACTCAACCTGACCCTTATCTGAAATGAGAGGTGGAAGAGTACATATAGGAGCTTATTAAGGCCCCTTTAGCATTAGTATTAGGTGATGATTTGATACCGAATGGATATAATTGTTATGTATTTACCAGCAGATCAAAATAATTTAATACTGTCTCAATATTCATAGTTTTCTACAAAACTGTGGCAGATTTGATTTGATTTTTTTGTGAAATAATTAAGATATTAACATTTTACTAAGAATCCATGTCTTTGTAGGAAGAACTAAATAAATTTTAAGATTTTCATGACAAGCTCTAGCTAGAAATAGACTTTATTTAAACGGAAACACATTGCTGTCCTAATGAGATATTTTCCAATTTATATAAATACATTGATCCTCATTTATTTTTAATAGTGATTTATGACTGCTCTTGCCATAAATTTATAACTGGCTAGTTGTCTTTGAAACTAACATTATCTATGGTTAGATTTTGTCATATCGATGATGAAATGCAGACTTCAAAGTTCAAATTCACAAGTTTAAAATGACATTCCAAGTTCAAGTATTTGATCTTTGGTTGACATCAGTTGACCTTTTTCTTGAAAACACAACACGGGTGGCTTCCTACCCCAATTCTGCTGCCGTTCTGTGCTATATAATTGATGAAATCGTAAGTACTTACTGTGGCATTGCTCCAGGTTTTGATATGAAAGCTAAACTTTCACTGTCAGAATCTGTCGAACTGGTACCTAGGAGAGTTACAAATAATTATAAAGTTAAGATGCAATTAGTATCTATAATTGCTTCAAAGAGTAATGTTCTTTATTTTTAAACAATATCATAGTCTTATTTTAAAATAGAGAATGGTTCAGACCATTTTTACTTGGACTGCATCTTCAGAAAATCATTTTTTTTTAAAAAAGAACTATGAAAAGCTTTCTTCAAAGAAACATATTTTTAATGCCAGATTTATTATTAATTTAATTTTTATCTCTTTGGCCATTAGAACCATACTTTTAAATGGCCTATAAACAATGAAATAAATTTGAGTGTGACTGTGGAGCAAAACAGTCATGGTTTTAAACTTTAACCCTCTCCCAAGAGATTTCATGGCATGAATTATTAATGTCTTCCTTACTCATTAATTAGGAAATGCTTTCTGATTCTTAAACTGGAGGGTGACAGTGGCTTCATTCTTGAATAAAAGGGTCTCTGACTTTGGATCATGCCTTCCCAAATTCATTTGTGTCATTATTGTTTTTGAGTTAAGGGTCAGATTTTTAGTCAAAATGCATACATTTTCATGCACATATTTTGTGACAAGAGATTTTATGTGACATTTAAAATGACTGTGATGGTTTAGAAGTATATTCTTGATATTTCCTTTATATAACCTGAGTTATTTAAATTATTTATTTTAAACTATTTTAATGTAAAATAATACATGCTTACAGAAAATTAACCAAATATCACAGAATTGTGTGATATTGCAGGAAAAACCTGTTGGTACCTTCCCTAATGCCATTCTGTATATGTTAAGAGTCTGGTGTGTATTTTTCAGATAAATTTAATGTGTCAACACACATATATTTACGTACATATTTATACAAATGGAATCATACTACATGTACTCTTTGCAATTGGTTATTTTTGCCTATCAATACATTCAGAACAGATACATTTACTTACTTCTCTGGGATGGCTGCCTACGTGTTCCTTCCTGTGACTAAGATATGTTTTTCCAGCTTTTGATGTTGAAACAATCACATTTAGGTAACTCTGCTGGAATGTTTGCTGTCCCTTCCTACTAATTCTACAACTACCACCTGGCTGGGCTTTCTTCACCTCGTTCCTGGACTACTGCAATCGTCTTCTCTTGTTCCCCATCTCTCTCCCGCTCAAATCTGTCTTCAACCTCTGAGATTAGTGTTCCTATCTTCCAGAACTTCCTGGACTTCCACATCACATAACCCTGATCCACAGAGTTGAACATGATCCCTGGTGTATATCCCACTAAGTAATGGGAAAACCACAGTGAACACACACACACACACACACACACACACACACACACACACCTGCTTTTGCAGAGATTCCATTCTTTTGAGAACATATACAATGGACAAGGTAAATAAATACATGGTATGGTGGTGAGTGATATAAAAAACATGTCACAGGGTGGGCTGTTGGGAGCAATGGGAATGCAGTGGGAGCGGTATTAAGCAGAGTGCCGAGGACGGTGTCACCGAGCTGGGGACTTTAAATAGATGAACATCCAGTGTTGGTACCTTTAGTTATATTACTCATTCCTATAGGAAACGCCTACCCAGTCATTCCTGGATATTCTATCTTTTAAGATCAGCCTACTCATTTTTCTGTGCTCTGTCTTCTCTGGACTCCTACTATTCTTGTTTACATTACTCTCATCACTTATTACATTGCATCTGCTAGAAAGTTATAAGTTCTTTGATAGGAGAACCAAGATGGCGGCATAGGTTAACTCCGGAGTTTGCTGCCTCGAACAACCACTTCAAAAGTGAAACTAAAAGACGGAACGGACATCACCCAGACCCACAGGAACGCTGGCTGAGTGGAAGCCCTACAACTAGGAGGAAAGAGTAACGCATACGGACACTCAGAGGAGGCGCAGTGCTGAAGTCAAATTCTGAGGTGCGGAGTGCACGGAGCGGGCGGCGGCGGAGGGCGCGGTTGGCGTTTTCAATCGGGAGGGAGTCGCAGACTCTGAGCTCCAGATCCGGG
>NW_006284244.1:310513-312432 GCF_000327345.1 Myotis davidii
CTGATCGATGTTTTTCTCATTGATGTTTCTGATTCTCTATCCTTCTTCCCCTTCCTCTCTGTGAAAAATCAATAAAATATATTTTAAAAATAAAATAAATAAATAAATAAATAAATAAAAACAAAAAAGAAAGTTATAAGTTCTTTGGGAATTGAAGTGGTGTTTGGAAGGGAACTACCAATTCTTCAGTACTTATTATTTGCCTGGCTGTCTGCTAGACACCTCATAGCATTTAATTATTATAATAATGAACTTCACTATGAGGAGAGTGAGATGATTACAGATAAGGAAACGGAGGAACCAGGAGCTTAGGTAATTTGCATAAGGTCACATAGCTAGGAAGCAGTGGTGGCATGCCCGTTCCATCCGACCTCCATGTACTGAGCATGTCTCCATCTCTCGGAGGGCTTAGCTTCATGTCTTGCTCTGGCAGGCCTTTAACTTCTAATGGAATGAATGGATTAAGGAATTGCAAGGTTTGTGTGGGGAGAGGCAGTAGACTTTGCAACCAGAGAAGAGCAGCATCTTGGGGTGGTGGGTGGCAACGGTGGGAGGCAAGTCTAGAAAGGCAGGGTGGAATACCAGGGCCAAAGCGTTTGGACTGTACATCTAGGTACTGAGTGGTGACCGGGAAAACTAACTGTGCAGGATGAACTGACGGAGGAGGGAAGAGGGGGGAAGCAGAGCGAAGCAAACAGCAAACCATGTACCAAGTAGGTGACAGACAAGGAGAAAGTTTGATGAGGAGGTAGAAGCTGAGCAGGGAAACTGAGAAAAAACCAGTAGGCTTGGTTGTCAGAAAGTCATGGGAACCTGACCGAGATCAACTGGAGTCATGAGCGTGTTACAGAGAGGCCCGGCAAAAGCCCCACGGGAGCTATCACAGACACTCTCAAAGAGGCCTGAAATTGGGGAGAGAAATGGCTATTTTTCATATAATTCTGGACATTTAAATCATTTTTTTAAAGTCCCATCTGATTATCTCTATTTAGAAATACATTCCTATTCTCATTCTTTTTAAACTACCGTTTTCTATCTGATTTTCAGAGAAACATAAAGGACCAAAAAGGGTAGTGTCCCCTGGTAATACATTCGCTAGTTTTCGCACACCTGTCCAACCCTTGTGAAATCTCAATGTCACCTTCTGTCTCAGGTGTCAGAGCAGCTCTTGCAGATGGCAGCAGATCAGATCTCCCCATCGGTGCCAGCCATTCCCTCCCCTCCCCGCAGGGCACCTTCCCTCCCTCTCCTCTCCTGTCTCCTGCCTGAGTCATCTGCTTTGCACCTGCTGGTCAGGAAACACCACGCCTGTCTCAGGTGAACATTTTTCTCTGTATTTATCAAACCATCATGCTCAGTGTTTTCTGTAGGCTCCGATCTGAAGGAGGCACACCTTCCAGCCCTTGTAGTTACTATCTATCTGTGTATCAGATATTTACCTGCTTAAATGCTAACTGTTTCTGTATTGCCTCCCACATAGTACAAAGGAATCAAACACTGTGTTCTCCGCTCCACTCTAGGGATAAAGGGCGGGTGGAAGTGTCACCAAAAATGAGCCTTCTCCCTTCACTTTAAAAGGTGTTACCTTTCCACCCTGCCAGTGTGGCTCAGTGGTTGAACATTGACCTATGAACCAGGAGGGGGTCATGGTTTGATTCCCGGTCAGGGCACATGCCTGGGTTGCAGGCTCAATCGCCAGTGTGGACTTTGCAGGAGGCTGCTGATCAATGATTCTCTCTCATCACTGATGTTCTCTCTCTCCATTCCTTGCCCTTCCTCCCTGAAATCAATAAATATATATTAAAAAAGGCATTACCTTTTCATTTTTAAAACTTCAGCAATTTAATACTTCCTTATAGGAAAAAACAATATGTCCAATAGCAAAAATTAAAGAAAAAAATCATTTGAAATCCCACAGA